>NW_017100427.1:3449473-3500234 GCF_001263275.1 Habropoda laboriosa
GAAGGATTGATCGAGGAATAACTGACGGGATAAACTGACGCTTTTCATCCACCGGTGGAATGCATTTGCTAGGTGATAAGGTGTAAAGCTGAAGAATTGACGAGCGCGAAAGGAGCGGAAGAGCTAGATAAGCTTAGCACTTTTTCGTCGTTCAGGTGATCCTGGGATTTGTATTTTTGTTTCGGATACTTGTCTTCGTTGTAGATCTATGGATCCTGGAAGCTCCGAGTTTCGTCGAGTACTGACAAGTTTCTCAGATAAATGGTAATTTAAATTTAAGCCTTCATCAACCTTCATCGATTGCTTCATGAATATTCTCATTCAATTAAAATTGAAACCTAAAATATCTTCGTTATTCTTAACGTTAGAAGAAAATTTATAAAAAGAAAGTACTCGTTCCAGAAGAACAAATATCTTAACAAAGCTATTTTTCTCAAGATTGTCCAAAATTAAAACACAAAAATGGTATATTTCCAAATTGCCTCCTTGTTATTTACAAGAGTAGCCATCATTTTCATTCATTAAATGCCCCATTTTATGTAGCCTAAAATTCCCATTCGCTAATTATCGCAACCTGAGCAAAGAACGCAACCCCAAAGGGTTAAGAAAGTCTGAATCAGGAGATCCACCCACGCAGCCAGCATGATTTCCAAAGTGCTACACGAAAATACCGGAAACCGAGCTGTTCCTCAATCCGAACTTACTTTTTCGCGAAGAAATAACCCCCCCCCCCCCCAACTATCCTCGATCATGAACCACTCTCGGCATCCCTCGAATCGTTCAAACCTCGATTCTCTCCGCCGCGATTTCCCCGCGAAACTTCCTCTTTTCTCGAAGACGCCTCTTATCCAGCACGAAGGGGAACACTTTCGTCTATCCGCGGCAACTTTCAGCGCGGCGTGGATTCCAGAATCGCGAGTTGTCGGGAGGAAAGGAAGTCGGGATGGGCGGAACGATTAAACGGCATTCCACCGAACTTTTCGCTCGCTGGCAACTTCTTTCACAATTCGTGGCTCACTCAGCATTCCGTCTGGATTATGTCCAGGCTCGTAGCGATCTGTTCTCTCTTCACTTGCCGTGAAATCGACACCTCTGCGCCCTTGTCTCGTCCACAGAAACTTGTTATCTCGACGATTTATCGTTAACAAATCAGTTTTAACCCTTTCGACTTCTTCGTCGAGTGTGACTCGACGTCAGTTTTATTCACAGGTACGAACGAAGTGATTTTTAAATTGCCTGTTTAAATATGTGTTATATTTTGCAATATTTTTTTACCTGAACGAGCAACAGGTACACATATATCACCCTTAATGCTATTTTCAAAAAGATTGTTTAAATTGGTTCCTATCAACGAAATGTTTTTCAAAGTGTGTTTCAAATAAAATTCTTAAAATAATAGCGAGTTATTGAAAGAACATTTGGAGTTCAAAGGATTAAACTCTTCGTAAATAAGTGAGTTAGTAAAAATCGAACAAGAGATTTAATTTACACCCCGTGAAACGATAATTCAGCTCGATAAATAATTCCAATTTCACTCTGGCGAGTAATGAGCTTGCCGCGTGCAAAGAAGCTTAGCAGAATGTGAATTTGCGATAAATTGAGGATCGATTGAATTGAGAAAACTGTGAATTTGTTAGTGTACCTAATAGTATCTTACAGGATCGACGAAACAGCTTTTGTTCGGCAGATGAAGCGTGCGGATAGGTTTTTGAAACGACGCTGAAAACTTTCGAACGGGACGTGTTCGATTGTCGAATTAATTCGATGCACCGAGAACCGGATAAATAGGTGAATTTATCCGTTGGAACGCGGTCGAGTCGTCGAACACGGAAATAAATACCCCCCTCGCGGAATTCCCGTCGACTCTCGATCGGCTTTTGATCGGCACGTGAAAACGGTGTCGAGTGGTCCTGATTTAAGCGACACCGCTCCACTTTCGCCAAATTAGCATATATGAATAATTGCGAACCGTCAAAGTGTTCCTCTCCTATGATCTTCTCCGTCGAAAAACGCGAATCTCTCCGTGTGAGCGAGATTTTCGGCAAATTCTTCCCCCGACGGTCGATATTTCGCGTAGGAAATTTCGTGAAAAATGTGAATCACCCCGTTTCGTTCGAAAATAGTTACTTTTCATCGATGCAGGAAGATATTTGCGTGAGATATTGATCGTCGAGAGTATCGGCCTCTCTAATTCTCTAGAATGCGAAACAATTTCCTCCAGAAACGAAAACGAACAAAATATCGCGACTCGTTATATCCTCCGCAAAGTATTTTTTCCCAAATTCGCGACGCGCCGCGGTGTGCACAGAGGGCAGATGAGCGCCATCGAGCAAACAAGCCTTTCATTAAACCGTCGCGGAAAGCTCGTCGTGAAATTTTCGGCGAAAATCGCGAAATTTCAGCGTTCGAAAGTGAATCAACAAGTAGAGAAGTACGACAGTTCTACGACAGTTCGAATTAAATCATCGAAAACCTCCGAAGAAACCCACAAACTTCCTCAAATACCCCGAAAAAGTTCCCAGAAAAGAAGCGCTCAAATTTCGTCACAGCGAAAGAAACACCCGGCTGAGAATAAAAGTCCCGTAGGCCGCTCGTATTACACGCGCGGCGAAGATAAAAGGAAACAGCACGGACGAGAAAAATAGGGAAAAAAGAAGAAACGACATACAGCAGGGGTAGAAAAAGAATTGGTAAAAGAGTGAGGTGGGTGAGGAACGTCGTTACACTGTTTTCACCTCAATTTATTAAAGTATAAGTGTATGGTCGGCGTACAATTGGTCCAGAGAATACAATCGTTTACTTTGTTAATTGTCCCGGCGGCAGCGGTTCGGCGGGTACGTCGCGATGGTCGGTAAGGGAACAAACTCTCTGGAGGTGTAGGCGTCCTGGGTTTTTATATTGTTAGGACAGGGAGACAGGAGTAGCGATAGATAAAGATAGAAGTGGAGAAAGTGGTGGAAACGGAAAATTCGTTCGTCCTCTTGCGAACCTGGATGCCACAGGTGCGCTCCTTAGGCTACTCGAGGACGAAGGCAAATTTTAACCCGGGGAGAGACAAAAGAACGGAAACTAAAATCTGAAGGAGACGTTCGGTAAGGGTTTGTTGACGACGACGTACCCGCCACAAGAGAAACGAGGCGGCAGTTTCATCGGCGTTTACCAAAACGCGTATGGATAAAGATACGCAACGAATACCCGCGAGAAAGCTCGACTATTCGCGATGGATTCGATCGTAAATTAAATACGAGCAGGTTTTCGAGGGTCGATCGAACCGCCTGTCAACGTTGGGAAAAGGGAAGGGTGGAGGAGTTCGTTCTCTATGGTTGGACGCGTGACTACTTCCACCAACGCGTGGAATATCGTATCGTCGACGACGAGAGGCATTCACAGATTTTTCAGACGGCTTTGTGCGTGAGACAGCACGCTATCAAGGTCTAGCACCCTTATCCGTACGCGTGCACCACAGCCTCCTCTCCCTCTCTCTCTCTCGCTGTGTAAAGAACGCTTCGTTGAATAGCAACGAAGGCTGAGTAAGAGCGAAAGGGTTCGCGTACAATGTCGCGCCCATCTCTCGATGACGTGATTCCGCTGTGATCAGGCCGAGGCCGAGGAGTTGTGCAGTTGTCGACTAATTAAGAATTACGCCTGTGGGGGCACGGAGCGCGTTAATTGGCAGAAAAGTAGTTTCGAAACTTTCGCCGGCAAGATTTGCATTTTAACGCTGGTTGTGTTTGTTCGAGAGGAAGAGTGAATCACGAGTTTGACGATATTTTGGGAGGATGTTTAGACTGTTGCTGCGCGGAGAGGTGTGTAGTGTGAGAATTGGAAAATGCTTGGAAATTGGGAATCGAGCTGTGAGCAGTCGATTGAGAACCAATTACGTAACTGCTGTAGCGTGGAGGACCTCGATGAGGTAATAAGAGGTTGCGTCTAGCCGAAGATACGAAAAATGGAGCAAAAGTTTGAAAATTATGGGTGAAAATCAGATTGGAAGTTCTTCTATTACGAGATAAAATTTGTGTTTTTTAATGAACACTGTGCAGGTCAATTCTGAAATTTAAAAACTGGATGAGATATAAAAGGAAATTTTGTAAATTCTAAATTTTTCGATACTGCAAAAATGAATAAATCAACGGAATTCTCCAAATTTCGGAGAGAATTTAAAGAAAACGAAGCACCGATGCATATCACAGTCGCAGGAAATTCCCTTCGAATCGATATCCCGAAAGTTGCGTCCATTCCACCGGAGAAATACGACTACAAGAAAACCCCCTTCGCTCTGATTTAACGTCGTATTCGAAAACGGGGAGCCGTAAGTCGTTCCGGCGGAACGTTAAATCGGCGGGTCGATAATAAAGACGTTGTTCGATAAACGGCCGGGCAGAAAATCGAATTAACTCGCAATCTTTATAGTCACCGCGCGCACTACCGAGGGCCGCTTCCAATCGAATTTCACGGTCCCCTCTCACTCCTCTTGTAACGACGTTACCCGATCGTAGAATTGGCAGCAATCAGAGAACTTTAATGACGTTAACGAGGCTATTAGATAATCAGTCTCCTCTGGAAAAATCCCCTTTGTACTCCTCGACTCACGGGCAAAGCAGATGTGCGACTCTCGAGTAATCGACGTTTAAACGCCGGATAGAAAAGGAGCCCGGGCCTTCGTTGCAAAGGCTAAATTTGCCCGGAGAATCGAATAGAATTTGTTTGTACCGCTTCAAAGAAATGCAAATGCAAGGTACCGTTCGAAGTGGCACTCTTCGAAACTGCTATTACGTACAAAGGGGAGAGAACGAGTATTATCTTGGAATGGTATCAAAACGAGCAAGTGTGTGTGATATAACGTTCACCTCCTAAAATTCTCATCTGAATAATCGAGCGGCGAGAGAACTGACACCAATTCGAAAAACGTCATCGATCAAACGAATAAAGCGACCCAGCAACCCGGTTGGTACCATCCAGGTGTAATACCGTAAAGCGATCATTCGTGCGGCGTTCGTTCGCTTATGGATAGAGCGATGACAGTGTTCGTACGGTAATAAAGGGTTAGCGAAGCTCGCCGGTCGCCGCAGGAAATCGTCGATCACCATAAAATCGTCCGTAACAGTAGTTAGGCGACTGGCAATTGCTTCGAGGAATTACGAGCGTGACTCGACCATTACGTCTTACGTGGAAAACGTCCGGAACGAGGCGAGAGAGAGAGAGAGAGAGAGAGTGGTTCGCTAATTGAGAGCCACGCGACTCAGTAGAGGTGCTCGTGCCACCGTGACTTTTACACGGAACCGAAAAGAGAATGCAGGGAGGGAAAAAAAGGAGAGAAGAGAAGGGTGAGAGAAAACCAGGGTGGAAACGGTAGAAAAAACAAAAGAAGAGGGTACTACGTCGCGTTTAAGCAATTACGTCGCGAGACCGCTTTATCGTCGAGCGATTCGAACCATTCCACCGATCCACTTGATTATCTCTCTCTCTCTCTCTCTCTGTGCAGTGGTACTTTTTATTTTTTATTTTATTCTGTCCATCCTCGCGACGATATCGCCAGGCAACTTCCTCGCGAATAATTTCAATAAAGCGGAACGGGCAGAAAATAGCGCGACAGCCGCGAAATTCGCGGGGAGATCCGCTCGCGCGCGAAAAACCAATAAATCCCTCGCGTACCACACACACACGTGTATATATCTATATACGCCTATGTGTGTGTGTAGAAACGCACCTCTGACTCCCCACTCTGCGAGAAAATATTTTATTTTCGCGCGATAGCAGGCCGGCGAACGCGACGGAGCATTTTTCGGCCGGCTCGTAAACAACTTTCACGATACGAATTGGCGTGCTCATCGAAATTGCAGGCCGGTGACGGGGGACACGTAGCCGAGGAACGGACGTTCATTTATTAGCGGCCATCGTGCTGCCGTTTCGCGCCTGCCTCGCTTCGTTTCTTCTGCCCTGCCCCGTTGATTTTTCACCCAACTCTACGTATCGACACCTCTCTGCGGTGTTGAATATTCTATTTTTTCCACCTTTTTCTTTTTTTTTTTTTTTTTTTTCGTTTTGGTGCCATTCGCATTATTCGTCGATTTCAGTCTTTCTCGATCCCTTTTTGTGTGCAAGTACTAGGTTGTGTTGTTCCTTATGAAAGTATGTGAATTATGAATTATAAAATATGAAATATTAAAATCTGAAATATGAAAATATAAAATATTAAAATAATATTCATCTAAATATCTAAAATAATATGTGTATACAAACAACATTATAAGCTTTCGTACGCGCCGTCAATGTATCGAACAGTATAAAAAGGGAAATTCCAGCAGCGACCAGTGAGAGTAAAATACAATTCAGCCAGGGTTGCGATTCAATCGTGTAGTAAAATTTCAACGGTAAACAAAATCCAGCAGTAAAAGTTATATTACGATTCAATCGAAGCAACCGTGGAAATGGAAAATTTGTTGACATTCCCCGTTCAATACAATACTTGGACTAGACGCTTGCCATATTAATTCCATATTTCACAACTATTTTTTCTGTCTGTCTACAGTCGGATTAATTATACTCTGCTCTGATGTTGTATCAGACGAAACGTGATAAAACATCGCGTGCAATTTATATTCGAAAATTCTTCCTTCAATTCTCCCATATTTCAATCTTAACAGTCTCAGGTTTAATTACGCGCCACAAATCTTATTTCACCAACTGATACGAAGCACACTGTTAACCACCCAAGGACTAAAACATTAGCTTCAACGACTACAAAGATACTCATCAACGAGAAAGAGAAACAGTTCTGTTTTCATATCGCAAAACCATCTTGGAACGCGAAAGAGAGAGAGAGAGAGAGAGAAGGACGAATAAAACGCTTCAACTTGTTCGATTCGATTCGATCGAGGTTCGATCAGAAGTCGTCAGAGTGCGTGTGCAAAGGCGACGTTCTGTCGCTTTGTCGAGAATTTCATTTGTCTGCGAGCAAGAAGAGAAAGAGAGAGAGAGAGAGAGACTCCTCGTAACGGGTCTGTAATATCTCGTTTAAAGGCGTCGACGTTTCCACGTGTTCGCTGGGGCCCTCGTTACAGCGAAACAATGGGCATTCGGATTACATCCAATTCATTTATCACGTGCTTTCGCCGCGACTGCCGTGGGGTGTGCAGAGATGGAGAAAAAACAATGGAAAACTACCGACGACCCTTCTGTCGACCCTCGACGCCGAATCGCTGGTGAACGCTTGCCAAGATATTAATTCCTTGGTTAACTCGTCCTGGATATCTGCTGACCGTGTGCTCTGTTTTTTTAATTATCACCGTCTGATGGATTAAATCACGTCCCAGAATGGTGGAAGTAAAATCTAAATATTTATTTTGGAGAAAATGCAGATCTTTTCGATCCTATTTTAACAAGTCGTCGTTTAACCCTTTCGTGGCAGAATTATAATATTTTTGGAGATGTAGGGGTATATATTGCTGCATGGATGCAAAAGTCTCTACATATTTATTTCTAAGAAAAAAGCATTTTTTTAAAATCCTATTTCTATTTTTTTTTTTTAAGAATTTATCATTTATTTGTCCAGTATTCAAGTGAGACACACGTATCCCACTAATCACGAAAGGGTTCAATTACTATAGGAATTAGAGCCTCTGTGTCCATCAAGAGGAGCAAATAACAACGAAGTAATCCAGAAGGCGCTTTGGCTTTGCGCGTAGAGTCCCAGGCTGCTAGCCCGAGGGTCGCGGGTTCGACTCCCGCTTGGTCCGTTAAATTTTTCTTCGCCTCCTACGTTACAAATACACAAAAAGGCGACGAGAAACAAAAAATCCGACGAATTCCTACAAAACATTTTCTCCAAATATCTTTGTATCACCAAAGTAACAGCTACCAACATCTTCAACAGGTGAACACCAAAAACGTACAATAGAAACAGTACGAATACAAAACTTGCAGAAAGTATTGTTACAAAGGAACATACAGAAATCCATCGAAGCAAGCTTTGCACGTTCGCAGATCGAACAACGTTCTTGTCGCAGACACAGGAACGAACACACAGAGGAAAAAGGGTGGAGAAAGTTAGTGCACGCTCGTATGCCTCCGAAAGGGGGACAGAAGATGGGGGATATTAATCCGCGAGCAACTCGCCTTACGGTTCGAGTCCTTTACGCCTTGGTTTGTACCGGGTGTCCCGTTAAAACTGAGCACCGCGAGAGGCTGATTTACGTTCGAAGTCGTCGTGAAGTTACCTCGGAACCAGGCACGAGTTTACCAGGCTTTTTGGCACGTCCCTGGCCCCCTGACTAATTGCCGTGTGCCGCCGCTAATTCGACGCTTATCAAGGCTGGCACGTTCAACGAAGGCGCGAGAGCTTTCCACCCCGCGACCGCCAGTTTTCTTATTAATAAGCATCCGTTACCTGTCGAGGTAAGTGTTTTGCTTTCTGAGGTGACGGTTCTCTCGTCTTTGCCACGTTTTCTTGTTCGCTGGGAAAAGTTCGTTTGGGAAGACGAGATTTCTTCGACGTTGGACTCGAATTTTCGTTTAGATTTTCTTTTGGGAATGTGGAATTTTTACTTGAGTTGGAGCATCGACGGAGAAATTGATTAAGTTGCTGTTACTAGTAGCAGTAATTAGTTTATGAAATTCTAATGTACAAACGTACTATTTAAAAAAGGACCCTTTTCAAATACCCTTCACATTATGAATCATATTTGTAATTGAAAACTGGGTGTAAAAAATATTCCAAGTGTGATTAAACTCTCATCTTTTCGTATAATACAAAACTTTCTCTGTTCAATTAACAAAACTTCAATACATTAAAATAAAAATAGCATGATGCATGTAAGAAATAGTTTTTCACATAAACACCGTTTTGGTAACGAAGAAATACTTTTCTTCAAATTACTTACACCCTTTCTCGCATAAAATCTTCACAATTAACGACAACACAGAAGGAACAACTTCCTCCCTAAATCGAACGTTGAAAATTCCACTTTCACACTTCCACAATTCCTAGAAGCTCGCGCATAATTCGGCGTTACCGCCGGGTAACATCTCCATAACTCGAAAGCCACCTTATCCGCGGGCATGCGGCAAGTGTGGCTGGGTGGAAAACAGAGGCGGGCCAGAGTTTATAGCCGAAGTTAATCTGTCTAATTCCAGGTTGTATCGCTTTGCGCTAGGTAATAAGTCAGAAATTATCCGACGTTGGGTTTCGCTTTTCACGTGGATTAACGTTCAACTTCTACGCCAGGAACAAACGAACGGAGTGCTCTGCGGCACTCTTCTTCTTTGAATTAAGCCATACGTGTACCAAAGAGAGAGAGAGAGGGAGTGGGAGAAATATACACGCGTTCGAGTCTGCTAATCCTGAATTCAGGGGGATGAACGGCGATACCGTGAATTCCGGAAGTCCCTGGGATTTAGCGGCGTTGCGGGAGTTTCGTTGCGGCGTTCGACCGCGTTTTCGATGTTCGTCTAACCGCCGCCGCGGCCGTGGTTAAGTGGTTTAGAACATTGCGATCGGCAGCTCGTGGCGGACAATCTGGAAACGTTTCCACGAGGAGACGCACGGTTTGCTGAGCCACCGTATGAGTTTGCCGATTAATTTGACAACAGGCACACACACACACAGGGCTGCGGAACTTTGCAAATGGCTCGTACTGTGATTTACATCCCCACCTATGGTTTATCGATCTACCGTACGGCGAAAAACAACCTCGTTCCTATGTATCTACGCGGCACACGTGTGAGTTTATGGTCAATTTTCGCCACGAAGTTCACCTGGTTCTGTGGAAATTTCTGCGAGGTCGCGGGACACTGTGAAACGTGACGAAACGAGTTCTAGAAATTGTCTGAATTTGTCGCATTCTGATTTATCCGTATTTCGTACTTAGGTGTCCAATTTGCATACACAAAGTTTTGAGGAAATCGATGAATATTTTAACCCTTTGCAGTCGAACTCCAGAATAATTCCCGGCAAGACGTTTTCACCTTTCAAACTCTCTATGGGCCCTCTGATCGCAGAAACAGAGGGGAAAAAATATATGCGCACAGCTTAAACTCGGTTGAATAAAATTTCCATGTTCGTTAGACAATAACTGAAAAATAATTCCAACCAATAAGACTGAAATTCCCACGGAAAATACGACCGCGAAGAGTTAATCCTGTTCCACAACGTCACAGCGTAGAATTTAGAAAATTTCTCACACGATTTCGTTCCGTATTCACTCGATTCGCGTAAAATTGCCCCTCGAGAATTACCAAAGCAGATTCAACGACACACTCGCCCATTGTCAACCGTAAGAAGGTGCAATTAAACACCTCGCGGAGCACTAATTTCGCTGTACAAAGGACAGAATTGCGGCAATCAATAGAGTCGGTAAACACGTCTTACAAAAGAAACGAAAGTGCAACGGTGTTTGAGCTTCTTTATCGCGCCGGCAATGATCGTTCGGGGGCCTGTGCACAATGGACAGGGAGGAAAACACGGTTACAATACGGGGGATAATAAGCAGTCACCCCTCCGCGCACACTTCCATAAAGCGAACGTAAGAGGATATTCGTTTGCCGACGCGTCCATTAAAACGGACTCTCGAGTGGCCGGCGCTGGTGAAGGACGTCGGGACCAGAGGCTGTCAGCTCCAATAGAAGCTGCCATTAAAACTGATAGAAAGAGGGCCGGTGCTTTGAACGGTGGCTGCGGCTTTATTATTCTTAACGGCTGCTTAGAAGCCTCGCCTGTGATATTCCCAATAATATCGCGTCGTAAACGAGATCCAGCTGAAGGGGACAACGTCCAAGGAACAACCGGGCGACGTGTCTTTATTAGATATACGGGCGTTCTATTATAACTTAACGAACGGTGAAACGTTGCGGTTGGAAGAAGACAATCGTTCGGTCGTGATTTGATCAATTTTTTTTACGGGCTATCGATGTTCTTTGAATTTTTCCTGTTGCAATTTATTTTGGGGAAATTCTCGAGGCATGTAGTGTGGCTAATTTAATTGAGCTTATCTATCGTGTCGATCTCCTTTTTTTAATTTTGCTAATCTCTTGAAAATGGGTTTCTTCGTATTTTTTTAAAGGTGCTTGAAGTTAAATAAGTAAGTAGATAAATATAGTGGTTTTTCGATTGAAACATCAGACTTTAGTTCAAGTCTCCATTGACCAAAGATTCACCAATGTTCTCATTATCTTCTAATTATATCTGCTGGTAAAATGCTATCAATGAAAATGAACTCCAAATTACAAGGGAAATTAACCAAGACCAAATCCCTACCAAAATCATCCCTCACACTTCACCACCCTAATTTCCATCAGAATAGCCAAACGTCAAAGTGTAACAAACGTCTAGATCCCATCACCGATAGATTCCCTTCAGAGATCAATAGCACGAGCTCTAAATTACCCGAATCCAAAGTGTCGATCTTTCAGCCCCAATTACTCGAAAACGGCGGCGGTCGGGAACCAAGAGCTGCAAATTTCCAGGAGCCATCTGGTCAGATTAAACGGAACAGCTCCCAAAAACAAGAAACTACGATACAATCTCGTGGATTCGGTATGCTCGAGCAACGAAGGTACCCAGAGATGTCGGGCAGATCGTAACAAACATTACCGTCGATTGGCCTTTCCCCCGATCGGTCGAATAGAGAGACGCAGCGACGCTTAATTTCTCGCGGAAACGAGACGACAGGAGAGACAGCAGTCGTTGGTCCCGCGACAGACTGGCTGTATCCATGACGACGCGATGACAGCATCTTCCAGTCGAGACGACATCAAAGAGCTCGTCGAGAATTAGTGTCCGAGCCAGGAGAAATCGAACGTGAGAGGAAGAGGGACGAAACAAGGACACGAAGCGCGTGGATGTGTGAGCAAGAAAGGGGAAACTGTGTGTATGAGAGGGAGAGACAAAGAGGGCTGGAGGATATAGACGGGTACCCCTTGAGCTATTGATCAACGACCAGCTACCGACAACACGCCCTCTTAATTAAACCCTCTGGGAATCGGAGACCGACGTCTTCGAGCTTGTAAGTAGAAGGACCGTCGCGAATATCCTACGAAACAAGCCGAGGAAGAAGCCGCCTGCGACCGACCTAACTTTCGGCAGTGATACCCTCAGGCTCGCTGATTCCTTGGTGCAATCTTCGCGGGGAATACTCGAGGAATGTTAGGTTACAGACAGCTTTCACGCGCTAAATGAAAACAACAACTGTTATACCGGGTGTTCCGTAACTGGTGGTATCGCCGTTCAGGGAATTGTTGAAACGAAGCGAGAATATGGAGTAAAATTTGTTGGGTCCATTCGTAGTTTTAGGTTAGGTTTTAACAATTAAAGCGTCGAAATATCAAAGGATTTGTGGTCGTTTTCCAAAATTCGTTGAGTAATGTAAATTTAAATTAATGAAATGCAGGCTTGCTCAGCGAATTTTTTAATTCAACTTCCTCGAAAACTGAGCTTCTACGTTTTCAGTTCATTTTTCGAATCGAAGAATTGGTATCCTGGATCGAAAGTTATAAATTTACAATATACACTTGGCAAACGTTTCGTTTTCTCCATTTTTCTTTCCGCCTTAACAGCCCTCTTTCACGCAGCTTTTTCCAATAAGGACGGAGGGAAATTTTTTAATAAATCTGCCGGTGCAGTTTCGCCGGATGGTCCGGATAGTTTATAGTTTCAGCTCGTTCGCGAGGTATCTCGGAACTTCCACTTCTTCCTCATAATACGTAAGTTCAGGACGAAAGGAAATTAGTAAGAAGAAAGTGGGAAGAAGGGCGGGAGACGACTGAATTTAATATTAACGAGCGCATCGTACCGAATTAAAGGTTCCCCGCTGCCTTTCGCTACCCTTAATTATTCGAGTTGAACGTCTTCCGGTCGGTACTCTCTAATTTCTATTTCTCCTGCTAACTCCGTTTTCCACCACACCTAGCCCCCGAACCCTTTCCTATATATGTATATATCCGTCGACGAAAGTTCCCGGGACCTCTGTTCAACTCCGGCAACGATAACTTACGGAAAGTGATTGCGGATTCCGAAGACGACTGATTATTGGACGATATAGATTCGGCTGGCAATAATTCACGATGCTGCTTAGTCGACCGCAATCGATGATAACGTTCGCGTGTACCCGTTAATATTTTATAAGGATCGAGGAAAGAGGATTCTCGTCGATCGATTTTTCCACGGGGGACACAAAGGAGGATTATTTAAAGTCAGGGATTACGTTGCTTCGCGATCGAGTACAAGGTTTTCTTCTTTTTCGTGCTTGTCGTGGTTTGTTCAGAAGTAGATAAACTGATTGAAAATATTTCTAAGAGGATTATGTCTTGGTTACTTTAATTTTGATTTGTGTGCTTTGGGCAAGTGGCGGTAGCTTCTGCGCTGCGTCACCAGAGGGACGAACACTTGACCATTCTCGCTGGTGCTCGCTAAGACTCCCGTTTGTATATATACAACTTCCAACGTGAGTCTAATGTCTTCCAAGTTTGAGGCACGTTTTGTCTAAGACAAAACCCATCTCTACATAGAGGGGTTATTTTACAGGGGTGGAGAAATATGTTGAGAATGTATAATGACGTTTTGTTTGCGCGGAGCCTTTGTTCCCGTGTGAGTTGAGGTTGCAAATTGATCGAGGTGTGAGACACGGTTGCAATAACAGGAAAAGAACTTTTATATCGTTGAACGGTGATTTTTAATTAGAAAGATACTTTTATTTCACTGTTCATCTTTGAAACTTGAATGCACACATTGTTGCAGTCTCTATTCTCGAATGCAACATCGATGGAAGCACTATTTCGAATGCAAAACATTGTTGTACGCGTTTCTTTTGAATGCTACATTGCTTGAAGCGTTATTTCAAACGCAGAACATTATTACAAGCACTACGTTTGAATGTAACATTGCTACAAGCGTCAGTCTCGCTTGTAACATCGTCAACTCGTATTATTTTCGAATGCACATTGTGGCAAACGTGTTATCGAGTTTGCAACATTGTTGCTGCGGATCGTTCTCGAAAAACGCACATTGTTGCACGGTGCGCCGATTTGAAACTTTGTTGCCGAGAGTCGCTCCCGAAAATCGCACATTGTTGCTAACGTGTACCGGGTTTGCAACTTAGTTGTCGAAAGTCGCTCCCGAAAATCGCACATTGTTGCAAACGCGTTCTGGGTTTGCAACTTTGTTGCCTACAAAAATCGCACATTGTTGCACGACGCCCCGTTTTGCAACAATGTGCAACTTTCAGGAGCTGTTTTCTGCAACAAAGTTGCAAACGCGATTATTCTTTTGCAACCTTGTTGCCAAAAGTCGCTCCCGAAAATCGCACATTGTTGCAAACGCGTTCTGGGTTTGCAACTTTGTTGCCTACGAAAATCGCACATTGTTGCACGATGCCCCGTTTTGCAACAATGTGCATTTTTCGGGAGCAACTCTGGGCAACAAAGTTGCAAACTCGATTACCTCCTTTTGCAACTTTGTGCCGCGCGCGCGACTCGCGAAAAAAGCACATTGTTGCAAAAAGAGGTGATCCAGTTTGCAACTTTGTTGCCGAAAGCAGCTCCCAAAAATTGCACATTGTTGCAAAACGGGGGCGTCGTGCAACAATGTGCGATTTTCGTAGGCAACAAAGTTGCAAACCCAGAACGCATTTGCAACATTGTGCAATTTTCGGGAGCGACTTTGGGCAACAAAGTTGCAAACCCAGCACGCGTTTGCAACAATGTGCGATTTTCGGGAGCGACTTTCGGCAACAAGGTTGCAAAAGAATAATCGCGTTTGCAACTTTGATGCCGCGAGTCGCTCCTGAAAATTGCACATTGTTGCAAACGCGTGCTGGGTTTGCAACTTTGTTGCCGAAGGCCGCTCCCGAAAATTGCACATTGTTGCAAAACGGGGCGTCGTGCAACAATGTGCGATTTTCGGGAGCGACTTTGGGCAACAAAGTTGCAAACCCAGAACGCGTTTGCAACAATGTGCAATTTTCAGGAGGGACTCGCGGCATCAAAGTTGCAAACGCGAACCCTCCATTTGCAAGTTTGAGTCGCTGGCGCGATTCGCGGAAAAAGCAGTATGTTGCAAAACGCGTTTGTCGGGTTACGTTAGTTATTCCTTCATTCTATAACCAACCACCCCGTAGTGGTTGTGTATCGTTTTAAAGTTTATTCGATTAAATTAAGGTGGAAGTATGTGAAAAAGCGTGATAGCGTCCAATACATTGAAAGGATGCTAACACGACACGAAATAGTCTTCAAAAATCAGCAACCCAGAATATATCACCAACTCAACAACTCAAATCACTCTGGAGTAATTATGCTAATTATAGACGACTTTTAAGTGACCTTTCGATGACCTTACACGTCTTAAATTGACCCTGAATATCATTGATGCAACCTTGAACAACCTTACACCCGGAGAGTACCAAGAATATCTTCGAGGTTCTTCCGGATGGAATGGAAGTGAAGCAGTTGCAAGCTGAAAGGGGTGTGAGATATTCGAAGAGAGACGCGACGCTGTTTTCCCGGGTGGAGACGTCGGTGGGGGAGGAGGAAGATAGGTGGGCGCGGAAACAGAGTGCTCGTAGGGTTCGTTCGTCGGAGTAATTAGCGACGCTGAAAGGGGGAACGGTTTATTAGCGCGGAAAGCGGCGAACACTGTGCTCGGGTAAATATTCTCGCGCGACTCAGGCACCGTGGGATGAGGCCAGGCCCCTGAGTTTCCGTCAGGTATCACGAGAAACGCCGGATCCTCGCCGTGTCGTGGATTCTGGTAACCGTTACCGGAAGCACCAGGGCAATTATGGATGCAGATGCTCGTCGGGGGGGTGACTGTTACGTCGTCGTTCCTCACACCCCGAGATATAAACGAGCAATCGACTGTACCCATGATTTTTCCTCTCCGGGGCTTTGCCTCATCTCTCGATCACTGTTCTCCGGTGTTCTTTTTCTTTAATAGTTAATTGGGTCTGAAAGAGGAGAATGCCAGAACGTGGAGCTGGGTCTGATCGGATTATTGGATCGGACTGAGCTGGATTCTTACGGATTTAGGATGTAAACTGGGTGTTTTCGTTCTACTGTTACGTTGTCTCTGTTGCGACTAGCTTCGCAAGGGATCCGAGGAATTAAACTTGATCGAATTAGTCGCGACAGTGGCTGAGAAAGTTTAGATGGAGTAAAAGTGTCATATTTTATTGATCATGAGGGAAACGTTTCATCTACTAGGTGCCTCGTATAGTTCCCAAAGTTGCTTTACGAAACATTGTTTCAGACAGAAGTTGAACTATATTCCAGTGTTCGTAACTTTCGTTGTAGCATTTTTTAAATATTTTTTAATAGAGCAAAATTATCCCGACGGGAAATATGTTATAGAATTCTGTTCGTATCTTTTTCGAAGGATGTCAGTGTAACGAGAAGAGGAAGTACGAAAATTTTGCAAGGAAAGGGAGAGCCTGCAAGAGTACTTCGAGTTTGTACAATAATACGGATTAAAACGTCATCGCGGGGAACGTGTCAGAGTGGACGGTGTGTCCGCCAGTGGACACAGTGTAATTCAGTTTTTCTCCGACTGGTATGAAATTATTACACGTTCCACGAGATCTGATGTGCAAGTAAGATGAATCACGATGCAATTACCGGCCCCTTTGTTCCGACCAGCGGCTCTCTGTTTCCACAGTGAGATATTCTATTATGCAAATGTGGCAAGAACGGCCGTTTAAAGGAGACTACAAGGCACTTGTTGCCCGGCAAATTTTTCCTGGTTAAGTGACACTCAAAAAAACCTGGCGAAACTTCGTTCCTCCAATGAACTGACCGTTCCAACAAAAAACCTTCGCTTTGAAAATGCACACTCGTGAGTACGAAACGAATCCCTCGAAGACTTACGAAATTAGTGTGTCTTTCATTAAAATGTTCCACAATTTATTCGACATTTTTAAAATTCTTCCAAAATTTATCCCAGAATTCAGCTACTTGCCTCCTTTGTCAATTATTTTCTGGTTATATCGTAAATTACATGAAATTCATTTATAAACGTGAAGAGGAAATTTAAACTATTTCACAGAAATTCCAACTTTCAACAGACTTCAAATCTACCATCTACCTGAAAGATAGGACCACCTGGGGAAAATTATTAGACGCGATAAACTTCTCACAAGAATAAATTTATCGAAATTCTTTCTATCCTAAGTAACTCCATAACGATAAAACACTTTCCTCGATGTGTCTCCTCCGTATCAAGCCCTACGACGAAAAAAGGAAAGAAGTTTCCCTGCACGTCGCGAGGGTCAATCTCGCACCGAAACTTTGCTCTCTTCGAGCGACACTTCGCCACCGTTATCAGAAACTCCTCGCGATCTTCCCCGGCGTGTACAGGAAGGTAAAGTTGAGCTAGCAGCAATAACTGTCCCCCTATGTTTCAATCGTTGTCCCGTTGGCAGCGTGAAAAAGCACGATCTCGCCCCTTTGCCACACTCTTCAGACATTCATACCGTAAGTTTTCGAGGCCTGCACCTATCCCGTTCGCTGGAGGGTTCTGTAAACAGCCCCCTGCTCGATGGAAACGAAACTGTCCGTCGCTGAGGGTGCAGAAGAGAGAGGATCAAGGAGTTATCGCGGCGGACAGCGCGGAAAGGATAACACGAGGGAGTAAATTAACAAAGCGGCACGGAGAAGGGATCAAAGTAGAAACGCCGGGGGAAATGTTTGCGAGCAGTGTGGCCTCTTGCTTCTTTGTTCGAGTCCCACGAGTGGAATTTCGAATGCGTTTCGTTTAACGACCGTGTACACACGTAGCTCGTTGCATTCTCAGGCTGATTTCTGCTGTGGCGTGTTCTTGGTCTTTTGGGGAGGGAGATGTTGGAAACTCGCAACAGGGAAAATCTTTCGAGGTTATCGTTTAGAATAGAAATTTTACGCGAATGCAATCGCAGCTTCTTTCTGTTAATTTTCTAGGTTGATCGTAGATAGTCTTTATGAAAGCATGAAGTCTGTATGAAAATGTTAATCTGCTAATCGAAATATCAATGAAATATGAAATTTTGGAAAAAAAGTATTGGAAGGAACGAATTCCAAATGAAATTATTTTCTAAAAACGGAAACGGTGGGAGAGAAATTCTGGTACTATTATTTAACGATACAAAAAGATTTTTCATTTCGAACTTCGTCGATCTAATAGTGAAAAACATAGCAATATTTAAAATGATTGTAACGCGCTCTCGTTCAAATCTGAAGTGCACTTTTGCAAGAGTGAAGAGAAACGAGATAAATCGCATTGATACAATACTGAGAATTCATGTATTCACGCAGTTTACTCTCTCTCTCTACAGCTCCGCTGCTCGGTGTAACTCGCGAGCGGGCTCTTAATCCGCGAGAAGAAGTTCTCGAAGAAAGATACAGGCTAACGCGACATCGAGCGGTCCGAAAGAACGCGTGAATCCGCGATATTCAACCGCGTGAAGCGCGGTAAATACTCGAATAGAAAAGTTTTGAGTGCACCGACTAACCTTTTCACCCCATCGCGACGCTCCGCTCTTGCTTCCTTCGTGAAGTCCTCAGGCCATGCAGTCTCTGCAACAGAAAAGAGAACAGTGGATCTTGCGGCGTGAAGTCAAGGAAATCGTCCCAGTCTTTCAAACTTAATACTCGACGAAGAATCGTTCAACGAAATATCGAAAAAATTAGTAAAACATTCTCAATACTGATTGAATTCTCTCCTAATACGAGAATATTTTTAAATACAGGTAGTCTTCGCCTTTTCCAATTACCTGCTTCCTGGCGGAAGTTTGCAATCTGTGACGCCTCCTTCAATTTAAAATAAAAATTCCAATGGAAAATGCGTAAAGATGCAAATTTGTGAAGACAAAAATTCGTAAAGCTGGAAAGTTTGCAAAGATAAAAATTCGTAAAGATAAGAATTCGTGAAGCTGAAAATTCGCAAAGATAAAAATTCATAAAGGTAAAAATTTGTAAAGGTAAAAATTCGTGAAGCTGAAAATTCGTAAAGCTGAAAATTTGCAAAGATAAGAATTCGTAAAGATAAGAATTCCTAAAGCTAAAAATTCGCAAAGATAAAAATTCATAAAGGTAAAAATTTGTAAAGGTAAAAATTCGTGAAGCTGAAAATTCGTAAAGCTGAAAGTTTGCAAAGACGAAAATACGTAAAGCTGAAAGTTTGCAAAGATAAAAATTCGTAAAGATAAGAATTCGTGAAGCTGAAAATTCGCAAAGATAAAAATTCATAAAGGTAAAAATTCGTGAAGCTGAAAATTCGTAAAGCTGAAAATTCGCAAAGATAAAAATTCATAAAGGTAAAAATTCGTGAAGCTGAAAATTTGTAAAGCTGAAAATTTGCAAAGATAATAATTCGTAAAGATAAGAATTCGTGAAGCTGAAAATTCGTAAAGCCAAAAATTCCAAAATATAAAAATTCGTAAAGTGAAAACTACCTGTAATTCATATTTCATAGAATCCTAATCCTTTCAGCAAAAGCTGTATTAATTGCAGATTCATTTCAACCCTGAATACAAACTAGATATCTCCTAACCCATCCCCCAACTCATTCTCCTGTCCTCGAATAATTGAACGCGAAATGCTTGGTCGTTTAATCGTCCAGAATCTTCCTCGAGCGCGAAGAAACGATCAACTTCCCCGCTTCACACGTGTCAACGAAGGCAGTACCGTTTCAAGAACGAAGGTGCACGCTGACGAGAAAGTTGCACGAGCTCGAAAGGGTGGAATTAAGCGAGAGAACGCGCAGGAAGCTGGTACGTCCAAGCCGCGAAAGGGTAAATTTCATAAAAGTTCGCTTCCTCCGTAATCCCGACCGTGATCGAGGAACCATGCCAGCAACCTCGGATGAATTTTACATGAATCCTTTCTACTCCCACTGGGACCGAGTTAATAGCGGTAAAAGAACTTTGCCGCTCGACCGGCTCGTTAAAAGAAACGTCGGTCTACGCCACCCTTACTCTTCCCCCGTTCCTTTTTTTCTCTCACTCCTGTTTCCCCGAGCCCTTCTGTCGCTGTTCTTCGTGGTTCGATTTTATTTCGTCTCGTACAGCTCGAGGGGTTACGCGTGTACGCTTAAATGGAGTTAAAAGAACGATCTCTCAAATTGCTTTAGTTTCGGAAAAGTACGATTATGTTGTGTCCTCGTGAATTTTTGCGTTGAAGTTAGGAGTGGAGAGGAATTTTCAGGGAAAGTTCCAAGGACTTTCTCTCGTGACAGTTTAACGAGGAAAGACAGAAGTATTGCTGAATTTAGTGCGATCATTTGGATGAAATTTAAGTTAGTTACTCTACTTTGAAACATTTAATATGCTCGTCCTATTTTTTAAGCTCTTAAAGCTCGTACCAGTGTCTCAGACATGCACAAGTAATCGTCCAACAGGTGCAATTTTATTGAATTATCATCTCTCGTTTTGACAAAAATCGTGGAGTTACAGAATCATAAATAATTGAAAACATAGAAAACTATAGAAATATCCATCCAGGAAGTAATTCGAAGAAAAATCGATGATTTTTGGTACCTCAAGTTGAGAAAAATGTGAACGTCGAAGGGTTGATACGCGTAAAAAAGAAAGCTTCCATTGCAAAGAAATATCTTCAACGAAATTCCAACACCTAAACACACCCTTCGAACAGACAAGAAAGCTCACCGTCGAAACAAATTCACTCTCATCAGCAGAATCACAGAGATATGCATGTACTTCCTTAACCAAGTAACGAGGACAAGGGGGGAAAAAGACCCTTCGCGAACCCTGTGGCACCCTCGGAAACCACCCTGCGCACGGTGAATGGCGCGTCGAAGGGAGCAAATAAAAGGAATTCCAAGTTCCCCGTCGCCGGCAGGTAGAAGTTGGAAACCCTGTGGGCTTCCTTCAGGCCAATCTAACCCTCGTTTCCGTTTTCACCCTTGCTCGGCCATATCTCTAGGACCCGATGAAAGAATGGTAAATTCCATGCCCGACCCTTTCTCCCTCTCTGTCAGCGATATCGATCTGACCTGGCTTCGTTATCGTCCACGTTTATACGTCGGAGTCGCGATAAGAGAAAAGGAATAACAGGCTGACGCGCTCTCTTTGTAGCAGGGCCCCCGTGGTTTCGTTCCACCGTTCTCCATTGCGTTTCGTGTTTATTTTTCCAACGACCCTTTTTCTACGGTAGTCGGTCCGGTACAAAGGGAACGCTCGTTTTGCTCGACGTTACCCGTTGACCAACGGGAATACCTTCCTGTGTATGCGTCCGATGTTTTTCACAGAGTCGAAGCTGTTCTCCGTTGGTAACGGTAGCGACGATTTTATTTCTATTTGGATAAAAATTCGCGGGGGCAAACATCGCGCGTGGTTGGTATTCGAAGATTCCGGGAGAGAAGTGTGCGGGACGAGTGGGAAGTGGCAACGAGGAAAATGGGATACGCGGTGGTCTGGATACGGGGGAGCAAGCGAATTTTCTTTAACACGTTAAGCGCCAAGCCTGTTTTGTCTTCCTTTCCGTTTGGCCCGCGATATCCGATTTCACCGGTATGCTGGCGGCCGGAGATCTGCGTAAGGTTGCGATAAAACTGCATGTGTTTTAATGATACTCGTTAAAAATTTTTTTTGGTAACAAGTAATATTTAGGTACATTCTTTTATGATCTCCAAATTATTTAAAATTTATTAATAGAAGAATATAATTTTTTAAATTGTTTATCGTCAGTCAACAGTGACTGACGCGGCCCGCACGAAAAGTATGGTGTCAGTCACCGGTGACTGATGCGGTCGAAACGGAAAGTATAGTGTCAGTCACCGGCGACTGAAGCGGTCGGAACGTAAAGTATAGTGTTAGTCACCGGTGACTGACGTGGCGTTCAAACGAGGGGCTTTGGAGTGCAGAAGCGAGAGATGCGGGAGAAGTTGCGAGATCTCGATGTTGATCAGCCCAATGGCGATGGAATAAGGCTGCTGCATGTGCTATTACGTCTTCGCAGAGAGCCAGTCGAACGCGAGAGGAGGAAGGATCGAGAATATTATGAGGTTAGTTGATTTTTAAAATGGAAATTCTTTGAATTTTTGGTTATTAATAGTAGTTATTGTAAATTTGAATATAATTACATGTAGTAGAGACACTCGTTATTTAAATAATATTCCATTAAAAAATGAAGTATACTAAGTCCGGATGGAGGTAGGAACGCGTAAAAATCGAAAAAATAGTAAAGATCGCGAAATTCGAGCGAAGAATTTGGAGATTTGCGCGGAAATAGCTCAGGGGCACCGAAAAATTTCGAATGTCTCAGAAATGGTCGACTAGGACTACTTGCCAATCGCGAAAAATTTCGAGCGTCTGAGAAATGGTTGACTCGCACTACTTGCTCGAACAAACTTCGATGTCTGACTTATGGTTGACTCGCAGGATACTTCAGAGATTTCAAAAAATTGAACGAAAATCGGGGAGTCAACCATAAGTCAGACCTCGAAGCTTGACCGAGATATGGTTGATTTTACTACTAACAAATTTCGATGACTCGCAGGAAATCTGAAAAATTTTCTGAGAAGATAAAACTTCGAAAACTGCGCGAAAATGGTGTCCAGAACGTAGACTAAATATCCACGCGAACAAACGGGTAAAGGAACAGTCTGCACGTCCTAGGCATGTTTCATTCGAAAACCAGCCGTCCCACTTTCAAAGGGACGTTTCCGGTCCGCGATTCCGGCGAACGCGTGGTTAAATTTTAATTATGCAATTTCGGCTGGAAACGTGCACGTGCCTGCTCCGGTAAAAATGTAGAAACCGGGGGAAGAAATTTCCGGGAACAACGGAGGGCTGAACGGTAGGAGAAAGAAACGCATCGTGGAAACGTAGAACAGTTTTCGAATCGGTGAATTTTCCAAGGCTCGAACGATGGCAAGCTCGCCGAGGTCTGTCGTCGTCGTCCAGGCTGCGCCGGTGAAACTTGGACGAAAGTTGGTCTCATGAATCCGACCAGTTCAATTCCGAACAGGGATCTCCGCCTCTCAATATTGCACGCGCGACGGGAAACCGTTCACGCGGGTATCGAACAATTGTTCGAATTTCCAGGTTCGCCTGGGAACGCCTGGTGTACACGTTCGGCCAATTTGCGTCTATTTCATTATGCCTGGCAATCCAGAGACGATTCCCCGTTGGGTTCTGCGTTGAGAATCGAGGCCGGTACTTGTTGCTGCTGAAGACGACTCGAGATTAACGCGAGGAATTAGAAGAGACGTGGCACTGCACCCGGCAAGAGACGTCGCTCCGGTATACCTGGGCGAAGTCAAATTTGTCGAGAAACTTGAATTTTCAGAAACGCGTTACGAGCAACGGGGGGTTGTTCGAGTTTGTTGGGAGAATTTCAATCCCTGTGAAATGTGTCGTAAATGATGTCGGGATTCTGCGAAATTTTCGAGAATCGTCGAGTTTAATGTAAACAGCTGCGGAAGTAGAGAAGACGAGGATAAACGAGACTGTAACCCTTTAAACGTCGTCGGTGTAAATACAGTGAAAATGTGTTCCAACGGAGCAAGATTATCGAATTTTACGTGACGTACAGTCCAAAGGGATTCGTGCAACAGTACCGACACAGGCTAACAAGCAGGTTTGATTAAATTTACGTGTGAGGAATGCTTTGGAATTCTCCAAAGAAGGGATGGGATGCTTTGGAATCGTCTCATTCGAAGAACGAACGCAGAGAATTGCGAACTAAGAACGAGATCTTTCTTTAAACAGGGACATCTTAATAATTAACAAATACACAGACGCCAAATTTTTCTTCAGATGCCTTATTTTTATCTCGTACTACTGAATGATATTTCCTGGAATACAGAACGTACAACGATTGTTAGGCTTGCGGTTGATCTTTCGATCGTTCAAGCGTTGCCGGTTTTTGCACGTGTATGCCGACTAATAAACGTACAACGATTGTTAGGCTTGCGGTTGATCTTTCGATCGTTCAAGCGTTGCCGGTTTTTGCACGTGTGTGCCGACTAATGGTCTAAGGCTACGAAGGACCAGTTTCTCTCTGCGGTTTCCCTCGACGAAGACTCCTATTTTCCTAAGAACACCCTGATTGGTGATTTTTCCTTTTCTAAATCTCCAATCAATTTACTCCGGTGAATCGCGACCTCCCTCCATTTCGCCCTTAGCGCGTTATCTTAGGATGGGGTAGACAACGACCGGAGAAAGTGTTCGGTGGAGGTATGCGTGAGAATCGTGTGGAATCTCCGCTTTTCTAGGCTTTGTTAAAGTCAAGTGGCCCATCGACGTTGGCAAAAGTCGTGGGCCACTTTTCTATTTTCCGTTCGGAGACTCCAGGATTTATGGCAGCGTCTGGTCCTAGGGACTAAGTGTCGCAGGCAACGCAATAAACACTTGCGGTGTTTCGAGGAAGCGATATTTGCCTGCGACGGCGACCACTTGACTCGCTGCCATAAATCCGGCTACAGGATACGCCTTAACAACGATGCTAAACGTTTATCTTGAAAAGTGCGTATAACACACTATAGAAAGGGTTCAAATTGGGCAGTCGACCAATTATTCACAGTGACACACTTGAATTGCGAACGACGAGACCGATCTCTGTCCGTGGTAAAAATTCTGTGCTCTCCTTTAAACATTTAATTGCGAAAAGAGCACAAACGAGATTAACAATTACAGGGAGCAAGGTGTGAAAGTAATTGGATGCATATTGCATCGTTAGCGCGTGCCGGTGTCTCGTTAAAATTGAAATTAAAAAAGGAGAAATGGAAGAAGGAAGGAGAAGAAGGGAAAACAGAAAGGTGGAGAGCACGAGGTGGGTAGCGGAAAGGTTGAACAGTTAAAATAAACCGTGGTCCTCGACGATTTTCGCGGAGAATAAAAAATTGCGCCACCCGTGTCCCGGCGCGAAAGCAATTAAATAAATCCCATTATACCGAAAAGTAACCCCTTGACGGCGGGACGCTCGCCGGTAATCCTACTAATTGCGTGTCGATCGGAAAAACGATTTCGTACGGCCGCTCCTGCATCGCGATTAATCGTTCTTAACGCGCTCCACGCAACGGTGAATTTATTCTGCCCAAGCTCCAACTTGGAAATTGGACAAACGAAGTTGCGACGATTGCGCTGAATTTTTTTTACATTTTTCCAAGGGATCGTTGGAGCGTTGATTTACGTAGATCGAAATTACGCGGTAAATTCGAAAAGAATTCCTCTCTAAAGCGAGGAAAAATTGCTTCAATGCGTTTTCCGTCTTACGATGAAATTCAAGATCGCTTAGACTGTTGCTTTTGGGAAATTGGGAACATTGCTACTTCTATTTTTCTCCAATTTCCATTACATGTTGTAGGAACCTAGTGTAGGCATTTTGGGACGGTTTATGGCTTGGCCTGCGCCTCTTGACACCAGATCCGAGTACCCATCGGTTCGGCCCAGCGATATCTTTGCCATTCTACGGGAGTCGGTTCTTAGCTTCGGTATTAGACGGACGCCGAAGAGTACGAAATAAACTATTTTGCACGACATCCTGATTTGAGTAAAGTCCATTAGACCACCTCCTACACTAGGGAAAAATATTGAGGGACCCAACGGGAATAGAACCCGGGACCCGCGGCTTTGCGCGCTACGCCAACCACTCCCTCTCTATTCTCCCTTCGAGGTTTCTCCTATTTGAGTATGGAGGCCATTCTGAACTGAGATTCGCCCTCGAATGACCTAAGTTCAACAACTCAACACTTTCGGGCACACAGTGGCACACAGCTGAAACAACGCATTTTTGGGAGACGTGCAACCCTCTCACATGTTTTCATCTCACAGCGCCTGGCTTCGTGCAGCCGTAGATGCCTCCATCCCGGACGAGCCCCCATTTGTAGGAACGTAGGGATAAATATCGAGGGACCCTCGGATTAGCAAGCCGAGGCTTTGCGCGCTACGCCAACCGCTCCCTCTATATTGTCCCTTCGAGGTTTCCTATTTGGGTAGGCCCCGATACTACAATATTATGTACAAATTTCATATTTTTAATGTAACAATTATTTAGAGTCAGTAATGAACATTATTTTTAATTTCCGATTAATAAATTTCTTTCCATTTTTATATTCTTCTCGTTTTCGTTCTATGTCTATGGATTGGAATTGAATAAAACGTAATTGAACCAAAAATTGTGGCACTTGGTTTCAATTTAAAAGAATCAGTCCTTTAAGAGAACTCTAGTCACTTCGAACACCTGCATTATTTCAAATAATATACAAAAATATAACTTACAAGAGTTGTAAGATTACAAAAAAGACACAGTATAGTAAAAATAATTTTTCTACAGAAGCGCAGAGGAGCTGTCGAGAATAATTTTCCTTTTTTTAATAGAGTGTCCCATTTGTTGCACTCAAATTCGATAGAATTGAATAGCAATTACAGAAATATCAAAATAAGTTGGCACCATGCACAAACACAAAATCTTGCTCGAACCCTAAATTCTGAACGCTCGAAACACAGGAAGCAACAATCGCACACAGAATCCACCTTAACCTGCGACTTAATCACCCGAACGACTCGTACATCAACTTCATAATCCTCCGCAAACACATCCGGGAATCATGAGGGTAAATCGAGCGAAAGCGGGCAGAAGCATCGTCCCGATAGTAGAGAACAGGGGGAGAGAGGAAAAAACGCGTGTAACGGGTAGCTCTAGACGAGCGTTATTCACGGGCGAACTAATCCGTAGAAACGGGGCCACGGACCGATACCTCGATATTTAGAGTTATTGCCTGATCGCGGGGAACTTCCGTTCCCGGACTCGTAATCGATGTAACGCTTTATTTCCACGCTATGTCGATCGCCGCCTCGTCTGTCTGTTGCCTGTGCAACACACGCCTCTGGATCCCACTTGGTTTGCCGCGGTTCAGGTACACGAAAGGATAGGGTAGTTTCGCGGTGTGTCATAATTACCGTCGTTACGAACCGTTCCGGGAACCTTGACATCCCCAAGACGGATTTAGAGTGACAGGATGTTCGCGTGAAAGATGCACGCGACTTGGGAATTCGCGATAACAGGACGAGGAATTCAGGTTACAAGACAGATCTAGAGCATTGATTCGAAGAGGAATCTAGCGTGGGATATTGCGTGCAGCGTTCTGAAGGTGGAAATGAAATTTGGTTCGTTAGTTTCGTGGCATGTTCGCTGTTCTGGGTGATAGTGTGCAGAAGTGGACTTGTAGGAATTAATTGATCCTTGAGAATTAGGGCGACAATTTATCGAAAAAAAACATTTTATATGGAACAGGCTAC
The DNA here is from genome assembly GCF_001263275.1 of Habropoda laboriosa. Lineage (NCBI taxonomy): Eukaryota > Metazoa > Arthropoda > Insecta > Hymenoptera > Apidae > Habropoda > Habropoda laboriosa. The sequence continues at coordinate 3,476,695 of NW_017100427.1, forward strand.
TATTTTGAAGGGCTGTCTGATCTAAATAATATTCGTGTTAAGGATATTTCAGTTTAGACCAGGTTTACGATACGGACACGACTCTGCTATTTTTGAGATTAAGGTTTGAATACGCGTTTAATGGTTTCGTTCGTTAGTTATTCCTTATCGTCAGGAGGGCTCCAAACCTCTCGTAAAAGCGGAGAATTTGGAGTTTCTTCGTGCATCTCAATAGCAATTGGACGTATCATAAACCCACGCGAGCTGAGGCACATGCGAGCGAGCGAGCGGTACCGTTACCCTGGGTTTTTCCCATAAGCCCAGGTGACGCGTACCTTACCCAGAACACCCGTTCCCTAAGGGTGAGCGGTTGGCGTCGGGCGTCGACCAAAGCCCTAACTTGATTGGGAGTTTTGGCCCCCCACCCAAATCTCACCCCCGTCAAGGGACCTAAATGGACGGACAAAAACCGTATAAAGGGACTGGGGTGATAGACAAAAAGCACATTGTTGTAAGAACACATTAGTGAAACATAGAATTTGAACTCTGGTACGAACGATTACACGAATTTTGAACCTCAGGACATTGGACTCGCACACATTTAGCACTTTACCGACCGATAGCGGTTGAACATCCTACGCACTTCCGACCGCTCACTCAGCCACAGATACATCGCTGACACCGGCTCTGTTTAGATTCTAGGCTATTGCGCGGGAATATATGCACTTTTTCTTATACCTATAAAAATGTTAAATCAAACTTTGACCGATTAGTTGGCGGCAAAAAAGCTATTAATAGGCTACCGGTCGGTAAGCGTTGGCGGCAAAAAAGCTATTAATAGGCTACCGGTCGGTAAGCGTTGGCGGCAAAAAGCCAATTAATAGGCTACCGGTCGGTAAAGTGTTAACATTTAAGAACTCAGTTACATCGCATTACTGTTACATAACAAACTGTGTTGCAAATAAAGAGTTACTTGCTATATAATCAGGCTTCGTGAACATTGTGGGAGCCAACAATTCGTCAGGATTTATTTAGACTGATGTGGAAAACTATATTTATTTATCCGTCTGTCGTGGACGCCTCGTTCTTATCAACTACACGCTTCCTAATTCGTTCTAATACAATTCTCTCCATTCTTATTTAACGCGTCCTTATATACGAGCCTTGACACCCCCCTCTTGCCCCAGGGAAACCCTGGCACAGGTTGTTGGTCCCTTACCTGAGTCCCTACATTCGCTGGACCATACTCTTACATATTTTAGTGCTGAGATTGTGCAAGTATTGTGAAGACCAAAGTTACGTTAGGAAATTTTACGATAATGTATAGAGTGGAGTCGTAAAAATGACTATGTTTATTATTTGAAGACTTGGAAGGGAACTAAGAAGACAATTTTTCGAATAAACTTCATTTTTCATAATTTATCGTTATTATTTGATTACTGAGATTGCTCAAGTAGTTTGAAGACCAAGTTTAGGTTAAATTAGGTTAGGAAACTTGACGACAGTGTACAGAGTGGACTCGCAACAATTGCCAGGTAGAATATTTGAACACTGAAAGGGAATTAGCAATCAAATTTTTCAAACAAGAGTCAATACGTGTAAAATATTGAGATTGTGCAAGTATTGCAAACTTCAGCAGAAAAGTCCTAATTTCTACACATTCAATTGACAAAGATTGCAAACTTCCCTCGAAACGTAAGAAGGTGCTGAACATTCGGGACGTTCCCAGAGAATTCACAGGTACCTCGTACATCTTGGATACATGTCAGGAGCAATTGTGATTTCCAAGTGGCTTTACATATTGCACGTCGTATAAAATCGTAGCAATATGTCTTCAAATCCCTCGCTTCTCACCTGATGCTCAGCCTCAAACGATTCGGCAAACTCAGAAACCCTCGAATAAACTGCACAAACCACTCTCGAAAACCATCACAAATAAACTGTACACACCACACAAGCCTCGACCCACGAAACGACCAAATCACAAAAAAGTAGTGTCCAAGGATTAACAGATCGCAGAATTTTCCACGCAATTACTAGGCCATCGTGGTTAAATACGACGGAGAATAGCGAGAGAGTAGGACGGCGGGGTTCGTTTAAAAGGAAACCAATAACGCAGAAGCCCTCGTTCACCTGAAAATCAAAAGAGATTCTGGCCAGTGGCATGGCCAGAGGAAATTGAGAAAAAATATCTGCTCGTTTCGAGCTTCGGGTCCGTTCCGCTTCCGCTATTTCCGTCGAACAGGCTTGGAAGGGGTGACGAGAAAGAGAGAGAGAGGCGAGGGGAAGAAAAGAATCGAAAGAGGAAAGGAGAGTAACTCGTAGCCTGAGGTAATAGGGTCGGCCACTCGGTATTACGAATGTAATTTATTTTACTTCACCTGCGATTCTTATCACAACGTCGAGCTTATTTAAACGGCCGAACGACCGATAAAAAGAAAAGACGGGAAATCGTGGGAGTAGGTGAGCTTGTGTTCGAGCCAACGTTTGTTCGATTGAAACTCGACCAGAGGGGCGTAGGAGGGTGAATTTCGTGGCTTTCTAGCCTCGATTCACATACACACACGTTACATTCCCCGGCTGTGTTTCGTCGATCGTTTCGTTGAAACGCACGCGACCACTGAATGTCAACCGATTGAACGCGTTTCGCGTGATCGTAGACCGTCGACTAACTCCCCCACTCCCCTCGATGGTGGTTGCTCGTCGTCTAATTATACCTCGGACGGTTCTAATCGTAATAACGTCGCGATTAGTCACGACCGTTGCTCTATTCTGGCTAGAAACGATAATCGGGACCCTCTGACCGACGTCCAATTATTGCGAGTACGTCACTGTGACAGTGAACGTTATCTACTCCGCGCTACCAAGGACAGGGAACGATTTATACGTCTTACGCGTGTTTTATGGTTGTCGGACGCGGATCGACGGAACGATAGGACGCGTTTCGCCAATGTTTTATTGGGTGTATATGAAAATTACCGGCTATAAATGGGATAGATATTGCGGCCGAGTAAATCGTCGGCTGCGTAAAACGGCGATAAAAGTGGAGGAGAAACGAATCGTTGGATTCGAAGGGATTCGAATTTGATGAAAGATAACGTACGATTTTTTGTGATTATTTCCAAGTGAAATTCTGCGTTGCAGAAGTGAAGTTTTTTCTGAGATTTTGCGTAATATAACGTTTCTCTAAATATTCCTCTTCTATCTGCTTCAATATTTCTACTTCCAACGATAGTTTCACTCTGTCGAGTGAGATTAATAAGGTACGAAGGGTAACTTCGTTCATTTCCACGGAATTCAATATTTTTATTCTCATAACCGATAGCTATTTCAAACACAAATTCACCAATCCGCAACAGACCTATGCAACGCTCGTGTCATACATTTTTACGAAATTTCAAATAAAACAGAAACGTTTCAAACAATAAAGTTACACGAAACATTCTGTACGCAGGTTTCATTGTTTCAAAAAAAAAAAAAAAATCCCTGTAATATCACCGGAGGCCTGTCCGACCATGTTCGATCTCGACTACTTACAACCACCGCGTCCGACGTCTGATCACGCTCGCGCTGTTTCTACCGAGCCGTTCTCGCAGCGTCAAAGAATGATTTATGGCAGGAGACCTGGTAGACGAACTCGTTAATCACGCCGCTTTACGCGGACGATTAATTTCCACGGGATCGCATTCAAAGGGGGACTGTCTTCGGGAGTCAAGAAGAAAATTGCTCGCCCTTTGGCGCGTGGCAAGGAGGCATTATCGTAATCTTACCCGATAAAGACATCCACGGTAGATCGCGTGACCGAGTTGCACGCGTATCCTGTGAACGTGTCACGTAACGAATCTCCATTCTCTCCTCTCTCCTCCCTCTGTCACGCGCAAAAAGGAAGAAAGAAAGGAGAAACACGAGAGAGAAGCTCGCACAAAGAGGTCACCAGACGATACTCGCGAACTCCGGTGAACAATACAGGGACCGGTGGATTTTTAATACCTTTCTAATGATCGATGCACAGCGTAAACGTGACGCCTGGCACCTCAGAAAAGACTCATCAGCCCGTGGAACTGGAACGTGACAAAAGGAGTGTCGAGCGTACGAAAGAAGGGTCGAGGATACCACGAGAAATGTGCAGGAGAAAGAAAGAAAAAAAGAGACGAAGATTAAACCGCGATATGGAGAACGTGGTACAACCAAGATGAGCAAAAAAAGAAAAAGAGAGAGAAGAATACAGATGGAAATTCAGGATCGTGTTATCGAGTTAAAATGTCATATTCCCATCGATTTTCCCCGAGTCTGTTGCACCCGCATCTCTCTCCCGTGAGGACACTTGGAACAAGTATCGAAACGGGACGATTTTTCAAAGCGCGACGATCGCATTGAAACACGTTGTCGATGCACGTCGGCCAAGTATCCGTCGGCCAGGAGAAAATTCCTATTTACCGGCAAACAGCCAATAGCAAAGACCAATATTAGCGCGCGGCAAATATCGCCGCCGCTCCCAGCTACCGCCGCCGTCCCCACCGTGAAAAGTCTTGATCCGTGTGGCCTGCCTCTCCTGCTACCATTTGACTAGCCGGCTACGCGACTGGAAAATTCCTCGTTTGCCGGCCACCGGTATGTATGTATTGAGAACGAACGGGAGGGGAATCGAAACAGTGCTGGTAGCTACGGGGAAACGGTTACTTTGTCAAACAAGACACTGTGTTTCCGTTTGTTCGTTCGTCAATTTAATTGTACCACCCCGTAGAGGTTTAACGTGTGGGCAGGTCCCTCAACGACGGGGAAATTTGACGATATTTTATAAATTTGTTTAGGAAATATTGACATCCTTACGTCGAGACCATAAATTTGGAAATTTTTAAGTGAAAAGCTGGGTTGAATACGATTGAAAGGGAGGGAATAATAAAGATTAATTTATAGTTAAATTTGAGCCTGACTGATATCTGGGAAAAAATTTCAAAAATTTTCATCCCCATTATAAATTTCCATAATTCATCCCATCGCATATTCATGGTGTTAGCATAAGAAGGAAGAATAACAGATACCTAGCCGTATAATTTAAGGAGTATGCGTATCTTTCTCTTCCATCACAAATCAAACGAACTAAAACCACAAAAATGACTTTCCCAAAAGAAAACAAATTTTTATTCTTCACGAACCTCTATCTTTCCCCCCATTGAATAGTACGACAATCAGACAAACCTGCTTCCCCACATCTCCCCTAAAACCTAAAAACCTCCCTTCTCACCTCCTCAATCCAAACAACCCACGCTCGTTCCAAGTAGTAACAGTCAACCACAAACCCTACTTTACGATCCCAGCGAAAAGCGGCGATGCATCGCGATAAGCAGCAAAGACATCTACATAGACTCGACGACGTAAATCATAAGCTCTGCACGCGTGGATCTACCCGAAGGGGGCGTGCAAGCGAGATAAAACAGCTGGATGGATTCATCGCCCATTGACACGAAAACGGTGTTACTTAGGTTCACGGTGTGAACGCGACAGAAGATCGCATCTGCCCGTGAACCTACCTTGAACGTCACCCGTGTGCACCTCGTCGTCCCGAGGAAGAGATCCTTGGTGGAAAATCGACTACTCCAGTGACAGGGCGTCTTTCTTCTTCCTCCGTACGTGATTCCAGCCGTTTTGCACGGCCGCCCTCTCCAGACAACGTGCGTGTCCGTGCACGGTGCACGGCTGCTTTATGACGAGCCTCCAGTCATGCAACCGAGATTATCTGGCAGCCACTCGGAGCAATAGCTCAGCGGAGGCGTTCGACGAGGACGAGGCACGCCGCAGGGAGAAATGGCCCCGATAACATTCAGAACAGCCTAGAGATAACGTAATGTCGGTAATGGCTCGTTGGATCGGGGCTAACAACCAGCAAGAAACGATACGTTCGATCTTTGCCGCTGCAGCTACGTTGTCGTCGGTGTTTCGATTGAATCAGGACACGTCACTGTGCGGTTACGTATGTACGTAGGTTGGGTGACGTGGGTATTATTAGAAGGGATGGAGAACGTGCGTGACCCTATTGGTAGCGCTGATTCCGGCCGATGCACCCCCATTTTTCAGTCATGTCGCTTCGTATTGCGGATGGACGGGCGACGGTCACGCGATTGTAATTTTCGGATGGAGCAAATTGGACTCGGGAATACGTTGGCTTTGTGTTTTATCGGGGTTCGTCGGGGCAGCGATGGCGAGGCGTCTTTGATCGACGCTGCTATCGTCACATTGTGTTCGGAGAATAGTGGGTTAATTAGATTTGTTCTTTCTCTTAGAACCGAAAATATAATTTCAAGAAAAGACACTTAGCTTTTTTATATTGGGTTGTCCGGAAAGTTCGTAGCGCAATTTAAACCATCGTATTTCTGTTTCTAATTGTTGTAGTAACAAAAGTTAAACGGTACTTTCCTCGACAGTTAAAGGTGAATCCAACGCACTGCTCAAATTATTCGCAAGATGAACAGGGATAAGTCGAACTATGTTCTCTGCAGTGAAGCGAGGATGTTGAATTTTTATAGTTCGCTTTAGGAGTAATTTTAGGGGTACATCGGATTTATGTTCAAATAACGAGTAAAATACCTTTTGGTTTTTGTCGCTATCTCAATTAGAAACGGAGATACGTCAGTTTGAATTCTTCCGACATTTCGCTACGAACTTTCCGGACGAGCCAATATTTTGGAATTAAAAGATTTTGGAGCAATTAAAAGATTTGTTTTCAATACCTCTTGTTCGTTTGATTTTAACACATTGTGTGTCATTTTACACAGTAAATATTGGAGATTTTTCTCTCAAAAAGTGATTTGTCAAAATTGGTAGAATTAATTTAAGATCGACAGAAGAATGAAAAATACAAGGGGAAATCTTGCAGAATTTATTACCCGTCTGAAGTAAGAATAGTGAATGAAAAGTATTCTGAGAACTGTCGAAATTGCCATTCCAACGAGGAGAATTGAATCTACCGGAAAAATGCATCTTTACCGAAACTTCTAGCGCTAAATTGAAATTTCTGCGATCGATTGACAAGTAGCGCGAATCTGTGCAATACTTTCGTTTGCATATATACAAGGTATCGCGGATTTAACGAGACGTAAACGGGCCGCATTGAAATTAGGTTGCACATCACGATAATTATCAACGTGTCCGTGCAGCAATAAACGAATAACGAAACACGCCAATCTTTCCATTCGACCAATAATCAATAACCTATTAGCGGTGTAGGAACATTAATTACCGCTCGATGTGTGATCGATACATACCACACGGAGAGTGTAATCTACAATCTGCCTATAATGTAACAGGGTGTCCAATGTCCCCCGTTCGAAATTTATTGTATCATAATACGCGTCGTTTGTTGCACGTGACAGCAGAGCCTGGTGCTCTAAAATGTAATTTCTGGCGATTTTCGTTAGGTAGCGGGAATAGAGGTCGTGCTAAATACAGGCTCCCGAGGATTATAAATAGCGAACCCTTTCCTCTGTTTCATTTTTCTTAAGCTTTATGCAACTACCTTTTCCTTACCGTACGCGCGTTTATGAAAAGTCGGGAAAGGCTTTTTTTGGAATTTTAGCCACGTAGAGAAGAAAAGACCCAGTTCGCTGGGTGAAACGGACGATTAATGCGGAGTTTAGAACCCTGACAACGATGACGCACTGAAAGTGAAGGAGTCCGAGGAAGAGACTGAGACTTGTGCCTTTTCATTGAACGATTTACGAGTGGATGGATGTTTGTCTTGTGAACAGAGTATGATGCTTTGCTGTTGAATGAGTAATGTCTCCGGAGAGTGGGATATTGAATTCATTGACGAAGGATTCGAATTTACAAGTGTCCAAGTTTTTAAATTTTTAAATTTTCTAATTCACAAAGCTTAAAATTTTTTATTTTGAAAGTTCCAAAGTATCAAACTCTCAAATTTCAAATTTTCAAAGTTTCAAACTTTCAAAACTTGCAAATTTTCAGAATTTCAAACTCTCAAAGTTTCAATCTCTCAAATTTCAAATTTTTTAGTTTTCAAATTTTTTAAATACACAAATATTGAATCCTTAAAATTTTCAAACATCAGAAATCATCCCCACCACTTTTCCCTATCAAATAAAATTCCAAAAACCGAATATTTCAAAAAATCGAACAACCCACCTGAAATTACCTTCATTCTGTTCCCCGCCGATTAGCCGTATCCACGGTCACAGAAACACAGCCCTACAAATTGAATCGCTCAAACATCAAGCATAACTCGACTGGCCATCGAGGTGACCAATTCGTGTATACAGAAGCGACGCATCGATCCGACATCAGGTTTGCATTCATGTGCCAATGTTGACCATCAGGCCGTCTTGAGTAATTAGAACGGATGACCCGTCGCCTTCTTGGTACGCGGTATAATGATTATTGATGCCGTGCACGAGGAACTCGGATCGGTAATCGCTCTTCGTCGCAGTTCTCTAACGTTCGATAAAGATCTGAGAAAAATCTGTCCACGTGATAAATCTGTTTTTTTAAAACAATCTGGTGTAAAACAAATATCAGAGACAACGAGCATCGAACGAAAGACCAGGAGATTCTGATGAGACGTGAAGATAATCAGATCTTCCCTACGAGACACTGCACGAAAACGTCCCGCAATATTCCACGTTATGAAACTCACTACGTGCGAACGATCAATCTCAATTTATGGGAAAACATGGTGCACGGCTGTGAATTCTACGCCAGTACCAATACTGATGGTAGAAGTCCACGTACACATACTAATAGCAAGAGAATAGTATTTCGTATAAAAAGTTTTCAGGATAAATCAAACGAAATAGAAAATATTCATTTATTCAGGAATATCTGTTTGATTGTCTTCAAAATAATTCCCATTGCTTGCAATACATTTATATGGGGTTTGCAATTTTTATAGCGTTACTGGAAGTCTATTTCTGGGATGATTTTTCGATCATTTACTCGATTAACTCATTTTTTCTCTGTTAACTCGGTTGAAAAGGACAAAACAATGGAACCTGTATAGCGACACCATTGGTCAAAGGTCACGAGATTCACCAATAGTGGCTCGTTAAAAATTATGACTCGTAGAATACGAAACAATCTAACAATCGCAGCAGACTATAGTCCCATATTTTCTGTTAGGCAACGAAAGAATCGCTATAGTTCCATACTTCCCTTCTGAGCAACGAAAGAATCGTAGCTCTACGACCCATTGCTCTTAAAATCTCAACAAATGTTGAGTTCCTTGTGTATCATTTCTTTGTGTGTCACATTGAAATAATCTAAGAACAGAGCAGTGGTACCTGAAGGCTTTATGAGAATATAGGTCGAATTTCGAATTCGTCGAAATTTGTCAGGAATAATAGAAGCTCGACACGAGGAGTACAAAGGAGAGCATACCATCACGTACACTCGATATATGTACCTCGTTCACTCCGTACTTCTGATTCAATATTCCGGGGCGAGCTTCCGCGGGCAACTTGTTACCAGTGATAAATGCAAGAATGCGCCGCGTAGCCGAGCATCAAAAGCGATAGATCGCGTGATCCCACGCGCGATCGTATTTACGCGGCGGGCGTAACGATCCACGGCGTGAATCGGCGACAGTGACAAATTGCCACGGAAGATGCTGCGATCGCGTTATCGCGCCTCTGTATCATACCGATACTCGCCAAGGATGCATCCGGAAGCTTATTACACGCCGTTACACATCCCTGGCTGGCTACTCTCTTTCGGATGCTCCGCTTCTAACAGAATTCTCGGTGAAAACAGGCGTTTCTTCATTTTTCACAAACAATCCAAGGTTCGGATAAATGGAGGTCTGCTGTAAATTTTCGAATTTTCTGATTCGCAAAGTTTAAAACTTTTTATTTTAAAAGTTGGAAAGTATGAAACTCTGAATTTCTAATTTTCAGAGTTTCAAGCCTTCGAAAATTTCAAATTTTCAGAGTTTCAAGCCTTCGAAAACTTTTAATTTTTACAGTTTCAAACTCTCAAAGTTTCTAAAATGTACTGTAGAGATATTATAGAAATAGTGTAGAAGTGAAATATATGAGTGTTATGCAAAGCGCTAATTTCAAATCCCCTGATCGAACTAGAGAAAAATTCTGGACTCTTGAAGTGTGAGTTACTTAATAATCATAAGCAATTGTTTAAAAGTTAGATGAGAAATTCGCAACTAATGGTGAAGACAAAGATTAAAAATTAGAAGATTGTCAGAATTCAGGGGTCAAAGGTTAACTGGTGTTAACCAACGTTAATCTAATTGTAAGTCAAAAAATCATTGAGTGCAAGGCAAGAATCTTACCCTAGAACCTCAGAACAGACTAAACGATAAAATTTCCTTTTTCTATTATTTTTGCCTTAGTAAAAGTTGTGCATACTGGCTGAAGACCAATTTACCAACTTATTCGTCTACGTTACTGTCTACTATAACGTTCTCGAATTAAAATATGTTAATTGTAGAGAGAAATTTTCAAAAAATTTCTGACACTCAGAACAGAGTGAGTGATCAAATAATTTCGCTAGTCGCACGATGTCAATTTGTACGAACGTCGACGATATAATCTAAGCAACATGGCGACAAAAGAAGGAGAGAAAAGGCGTTTCTCCCGTCTCTTTCTCGCGACATAGTACAGCTCCATAGTCCTCACGGACGCCATCTCGCGATCGCATCAATGAGCCGGATTCCAACCCCTTTCCAACCACTTTCCTGACCCGGCCAAGGTATACGCGAGGGGTGAACGGTCCGCTACAAGAGAGAGTCGAGGGTAAATGGTCTCCATTGTACTTTTAAACGGCCCTGACTTCACCCTCTCCCCTCCCACCAGCCCCGACATTCAACCTGCAACCCCCGACCTCGTGTCTCCGCCCAACCACCCGGTCCTTCGCGATTATTCAGCGATGACAAACGACTGTCCCATCCTGCGACTCTCCCGACATCCAAACCACCCACCAGCCACCACCTCTGTGTTACCTGCAACGACTCGAACCGACCAACACCCTCAGCCGAACTCTTAGCCAGGCCGTGGCTCCTTATTTTTGTTCGTCGGAAGATAAATTGACGCGAGACGTCGGGGTGAACTGAGACAGTGAGAAGAAGAAGAAGAAGGATGAAAAGACGAGGAGAACGAAGAGCGTGGAAGGGAAACCGCTGTTACAGTTACCGGGGACAGAAGGCATCGGTGATTAACACATCCCTTTCGACCTCTTGTTACCAGGTTTTTGCCGTGAAATCTGTTACGTTGTGTTTTATGGCTTGTACGCGTTGTTTCGAGTATTGGTGAATTTCGTGGGCTTCAACCCTTTGAGGAGTTTGAAGGTACACGGTCCTTCTTAAGAATTGGGATGCATATTATGATCGAATAGAAAGTAGTACGAGATTGATATCAATTTATCACGACGAGGTGAATTAGTTATCTACGAGAGGGCAGAAAGTAGATCAAAGCGAAGGAAAATATTTAGAAATGTCTATAAAAACGCGATGGAAATTTTAACAGATTTAATACGTAGTACTACAAATTACAAATCTAATAAAAAACTAAATATCTCCCACAGAAATTCGATAAAAACTTGTACACAGAGTTAATACATAACAAGACGAATAACCGCGTGAAGAAACGAATTTCCGTATTAAAGATCGCAACAGCACCTAAAATCGAGGGAATAAACTTCACCACCGGTCTCTAATACCACCGCACAAAAAAGCCATATTAAACATCGTAAACCGCGAAGGCAGCAGCCAAGCAGGGTTGCATACACGTTACGAAGCGTCCCGTGCACGATAAACCAGCGATTCCCTTATCTGGCCGTAACACGAACGGAAACACGTGTAAGCACACGGTGCTCCCTCATTTTTCCACACCCGAAAACCGCTCCATTTCCATCGAGCATAATTCTCCGTGGGACGCGCGACGGAGGAGGAAAACTCCGCGAAAATTTCCGCGTCCGGAAGAGCTGCGACGGCGAGATAAGCCATCGATCGATATCGAGGCGCGAGGATAACGGTTGGCTCGCTAGTTTTCCGTGCCTCGAACCTGGCACACACGAACGGCCAACGCGCGATTTCAACGTTCCCGTGTATGTATGCGGGAGATCTCATAGAGAAGATACGACTCTAACCGCGCCTACTTAATTGCAACGTTTGATCGCGTTCGCCAAACTCTCCCCGTTTGCGCTCGGGAGCTTTTACGATGCTTGCTCGTCGCGTTACCGTGAATTAGCATCGATCAACGAGGACACGAACCGGGATATACGGCGGTCCGTAATCGTTTCGGTTATCTCGTCTGGACGTCGAAGATCGTTAGGCGAAGTGTTCTCTCTATCGCTGTCTCGGTTTTACCAAGAAAGGTGTGACACGGTCGTGAGGAAGTACGTTTAAACAAGAGGTTCTCTTCGGTGTAACTATGCCAGGAGCTTTAGCAAGTGTCGGCGAGGAGTATTAGCAGCATGGAACTGTATTAGGCGGTCTAGGGGCTGCTTAACGCCTGTTTGGATAAAGTTTCGCGAAACATCGGCGTGAGCATGGCTGTTCGCGCCAAATTGGAATGTTGCAGAGGTGGGCGACGGTGTATTAGCATCGACGGGAACTGTATAACTGAGTCCATTTTCGGGGGAGATTATAAGACGAGGTTACGGTGCAATCTACAAATGTTATTATTGAGCGGAATTCGAGGGATGAATGAAATTGTTCTGAAAGTGCATCAGATTCGAGCTCTTCTTAACGCATTGCTGGGCGTTTGGGTGAAACTGCTACTTTGTTCTGCAGCGAGGCAAAATTGAAATCCTAATTTATTAATTTAAAAATTGTCACGAATTCTTTTATCGATAAACAGAGAAAAAAGGATAAGCCAAGCCTAGTAAATTGAAGTTTAATCCAGAGAACTATGTAGACAAGTCTCCTCGCTTCCTCTCAAAGGGTCTATAGTGAACTATTAATCGTCTGTCACAAAATTAGAGTATCGTACCACTCGATTCGACAAATTCTATGAAGGCTGTCACTTAAGAAGCTACCCTCATTAGAAGCTGCCTTATCCCTTAAACTCTCCCCTCCCATGGACAAAGCCACTATCAGTGAGCGCGTCTCATTTCGTACCTCTTTTTCACCAGCGATGTACTCGTATTTTTATATATATACGCACACGTACAGCCTCATTTTTCTATACAGAGCCGCAGGGCGAAGTGGAATGGCCGACAATGGAGGCGGAGGTCGATGGACGAAAGAAAGGCGGGCAAGTAGGAAGAGAAATGACGGTAAGCGTCTCTGAATCCTGGGCCACGCGTTTTATTTCCACTTTCAACTGAGGGGGATTCATACACGTACGGTCACACGTGAGCGCGCGTTTTCAGCGACGCACTCTCGAGCCGCCGTTTTACCCGGGGACCGAGCTGAAAGAAAAGCCCTAAATTGCAACGACTCCTTTTTCTCTCTCTCTCTCTCTCTCTCTCTCTCTCTCTCTCTCTTTCTCTCGTTATCGACGATAGAATCGTGAACGACGTTCGCAAGAGTGACGATCGACCGCCTTGATTTCGTCCCGATCTGATGGGAACCGGGAGGAAAAGGACGGGAAGGGAATTCCAATGGCTCGAAAAAAAAAGTTCGAATTCCATTTCGTCGGAAAAGAGCAATGATACAGACTTTTCGCGAGGAGAGACGGAAAGGGTGTACAGATTGTGTTAGGATAACGAACTATCCTAAATTTTGGATTAGAGGCGACGTATCTGCTACATTCGAAGACTCCAGAATATTTCAGTCATTTACGATAAAAATTTAATTAGTATTTCAATTTCGATCCTTGCAAAATTAATTATAAAAAATTGCCGGCAGGTTCGTTTTATCCTCTAAAATACGTACAAAGGGTGACGTCACAGAAAATCGTAGCATAGTTCACCAGCAACGATCACTCTATTCAACATATTCCCGAGAAGAAAGCAGCTAAAGATGTTCCCGAAGAACACTTCAAGCTCATTCTTCCGTGAAATCTTATTCGTATTTTCAACGAAAACTTCGACGGAAAGTTGCACCCTCTGCAAGGCGAAACCACGCGAACTAACCCCTAACGCCACGAAAAATACCGCAGAACACCTAAATCAACGTCACGATGTTCACGACGAGGAAGGGCCATCGTGGTTGGAAAGCAACGGAAATTACACTCGACCGGTCTGCGCGAAAAGAACTCGCTTTTTCATCGTTAAGACTACGAATGGGCCGCGTCATATCAAGCGATCCCCGCGTTATACGAGGACACGAGGGCGATGGCGAGACAGGGGGCTGAGTTTTTGCCGAGGACGAGGATGGGCGTAGCCTGGTGTCGTAAAGGAGTCGGCGGCGAAGTGACAAATTACTCGAGTTTATCCGCAGCCCTCTTTTTAAGGTGGCTGCATTCCACCCCCGGAATCACAAGGGGCAGGCTCGATGGCAAGAGAATTCCTTTCGTCCATCCATCATACAGCTGCGGCGACATTGCTTACAACGTCCTTCCGCCACTGTCGTCGAGCCTGAGGATCGTTTTGTCCTCCCCGCCCAAAAGTTTACCAACCCACGCGACGCCTCTCTTCCGCTCCGCGACGTCGATCGCGTCCGGCTGAAAAACAACCAGGCAGATTGCGGCCCCCTCTTTGATACCCGTGGATAGAGGAGATTATATTCGAGAGTAATCGGACGAGATTTACAAGCTTCCTCGAGTGTTCTCTTTTACTTCTTGGAACAAGTGTTTTAACGACTGTTGGGTGGAAAGAGGGGGTTTCTTGGTTAAGTGAAAATTCGGGAAATGTGAAATTGTTTCCGCGAGATGGATAACATCGAGTGTTGATCATTTACCGTGGTGGGCCAGAAAATTGTATATTGTGTGTGGGCGTAGATTCAATCTTCGATCGAGAGAAATTTGAAACAGCTGTTTTTAATGATCTACGTACAGGGTGAGGCATGTCAAATGTGACAATTGAACGTTCTCAAAAATATTGACGATACGAAAAAGATATTTAATTTTTTACGAAGAAATCAAGGATACTTCAAAGTAATAATTTTTGTTTTAAGGAAACTGTGTATTTTTCAATATGCACAAGTGTAGTCACTGAAGGTAAATGAAAACCTATTTAGATCAACTTTTCCGTCTCTTTATTACACAGGAATCCTCGTTCCCGAAAACGTCACTACAACATAATTCACGAATCTTCTAAACGAGCGGCAGTAGCTCCCATTGGCCCGGTTTAACCTACTAGTTTATCATCGCAACGCAACGTGCAATATTCCCCCATCGATTTTGCGGAATCTGGCGTCGATATCGATCGACGAATCGAAAGTCGCGTAGAAAACGCGGACGGACGGTTGTTTGTCGGGTTCCTCGATCGATGGCCGCTATCGTTGTCCCCCGGAGCTCGACGCGAGTTTAATGCCGCGCAGTTTAAGGGAAACCGAAGTTTTGTAAAGTTCCTGGACGTCACGTGCAGTGGTTTACGGTGATCTACGGCCCAGGCAAAAGTTCGTACGATCGTGTGACACGATTACTCTCTTTCTCTCTCTCTCTCTAACATGGCCAGACGGAGCTTCCGGCCTGAATGCGGCATTATCGGGGCCAGCAAACGATAAGAGCTGGCTCGTTCGTCTTGCAACCCGGCGACGAGCACGATTGGCCGTATTAAAATGTCACGATTACACCCTCGATCGATAATCTGAAATGCTACGATACTTCGACGTTTGAAAACTTCCAGGGAAAGCCCTTATCTTTCTGCGAATAATTCGAACACCTGGGTTTCGAGGATCCAGGATGATCATGGATTAACAACGTCCTTCAATCTTCTTAAAGAAGACTTTTTTTCAAGACAGAATGTGTATGATTTAATGTCTTGCTCAGGTACACTACTTAAAAATTTCCAGGAAAATGTTAACAATACTTTAGTGAAGATTTTTTGACGATTTTTTGATCACTGGAATCTATCGAAATGCAGTAAATTGCTGATTGATTCGTGCAATATCTATTCCAGGTAAATGAAGAATTTTGTAGTTTAATTTTGTTCAATCGATCCCTCAATTTTGTAAATACATTTGCAAACTCCCTAATAAGCCATACTCTTACAAAACGCACCCACAAAAGTGTCATTGTTCGAAAAAGCTTCGCAGCAGCGCGACGACTTCTCGCTAACTCATCCCGACTTAAAACCACTCTCTCCTACCAGTCAGTACGCCTCAATTTTTCCTGATAATCTTCTGAAACCATGATCGAAGCTGACTGGCTCCTCTCCACCTACGCCCCATCCCTCTCGCATCATCCGTCTCTCGTACCTCGAAGGGCGCGCTCGTAACTCGTATTATCGACTGGCTTGATCCTTTTTTTTCCCCCGCTCTCCTGTAGCCAGAGTTAACCCCCATAACGAGGTCTAGCGGCCACCTTCCGCGCTCTCGAGATTAATTACGGGGTATCGAAGTAATTGAGGACGAAGTAGCCGGACAAAGTCGCGTGTACAGAGCCAGAGGGTGGCCTAGAGATGGGTGGGAGGCGGAGAGGCGGCGCTCCATTGTCTGTGACCCTTGCGGCACCTACCCCCGGGCCGGCCATTCATTTGTAACGAGTTGGCAACGTTATCGGTTAGAGCGGACAGTGCCACGGCGTGTCCACTGAGACGTTAACACCGATACCCGGCCAGCCAGCCAGTTCTCCCTGGAATCGCCGGCTGTCCTATGCACACGTAGGTATACCGTGTGTATAGCCGGAGGAACAAATACAGTGGAATGGTAAAATTGCCCGGGCGTTAAAGTAAACATGTTTCGAGAGTTCTGACGAGGGAATTGAAAGAAACGTAAGAAGATTAGAGCTTGAATACTCGGTCAGGGTAGCGTAATGTATAGTGGGAGATACGGTATAGGGAGATTGTAAATTAGAGAATCGAGTAGCATATTTAGGGTTCTGGATAGTAGAAGAATTAGGATTGACGGTATTTTATTTATTAGGGTTCGGATTCACATAATTGGTTCAAAGTCACCGAATTTCTGTCGCGATGGTATTCGCAAGCTGCCAGAAAAATGGCAAAAGTTCGTCAACAGTAATGAAATGGGTTTTTATTATTTTTAAATGAAACTTTGATTGCACCCAAAAGTCGAAAAGTAATTAAATTTTAATTAACATTTCGAATATTTGGAGTGTCCAAATTTATACTGCATTCAAAGCTTCTTCGTATGGAGTTGGTTGAGGTTTCTCGATCGATTTTAGGGAACTTCGCACAGATATTCTGATTTTTTCGATATTTTCATTTTTCCTGAAATCCTGTATATAGTTTACATACGCCTCTATCATTGACAAAACAATTTTTTCGAAACACGATTCTTATTACTTCGTAACAAATTCCTAAAGGGACAGTAATCTAACCTCTTAATTTACGATCCCATTATATTTGTTCCGCCGACTATACATCGATGCTCAGCATCCACGTGTGCGAGCTCGATCTTTCCCTCTATATATAATACACCAGATATAACGTCCAATGAGTGACCGCAGTCCGGCCAGTTCAGTCTGGCCGCTGGTACACTCGAGCGATTTTCAAGCTGGTTACAATGGGACACCCCGCTGCCGCCTCGTGCTGCATCGGTTAACCCGGAAAACCAGCCACGAGGACGAGGCTGTTGGTCGAACCGACTCCTAGACGTGTTCGATGTTTATGCCCGTTGGCGCACACGTTACCGGGCTGCCCGCTTCGTGACGAATGGAAAACAAGAGAGACCGCGAGAGAAATTCGTGATCTATCTCTTTGTCAGACATTCACCTTCCCGGTGCAGAACTGTTAGCGAGAGGTTGAACGAAGGAACGTGCAACGGTGAAACCGCGATGGGAACGTAATTTTCGCCCGGGGAAATTTGCTATGCAAAAGAATGGGGACGAAGGTATGCAACAGGACCGTAGGGAGTATTTTAAGGGGTTAAGAATGATGGAGAAAGTTCGGGAAATTTGAAGAATACACGGCCGAGGGTTGAAGATTGTGAGGACTGTGAATAGAGTGGGACGAACTTTTATGTGACAAATTGCGAGAAACTTTAACCCTTAACTTAACACAGAGGTGTAGTCTCTCAGACCACTTGGCAATTTTATTTTTTAAATTGTGTTATAGAAATAAAGCTGAACTAATTTTCTAACTTTGTTGGAATGTTTAGCAGCGTCTGGCGATCCATAACGCGTCGAATCGGCGTTTGTCAGCCGTTTTGAAGAACCGAAGACGTTGAATCCGTGGAACGCGAAGACCTCGCGGAACGAAGCTCGAACCAGAGAGGAAGTCGATATAAGAGTGGTTATTTCGAAGAGAGCATTCCCATGCCGCGGAAAATCCACAATATGGTGCCGCTCGTAAAATAGACTTCCAACTTATCTACTTGCTTTAGCCAGGCCACGTCGATATTTTCGTGTAATAAAGGAACGGAACCGAGGGAAACTTTCGAAACAGACGATAACGCCGCACCGGGATTTCTGCTGTTTATTCCCCTTGGTTCCCGGCTGAAGGGAACGTCTTGAAATAGAGCCGCGTGAAACTGATCGGTTCGCGAACACAATCGCGCTAGTTCGCGTACTACGATCATTCTTTCCTTTCAAGGGGATTCACCTTCTTTTCAGAGAAAAGCTGCTTGGATAATCGTGTAGAAGGGAAATTTAAAACATTTAATAGCAGCTCTCTGGAGGATGAAGAGGTGAAAAGCAGCCCTCATAGTTACAAATAAATATATAAATTTTTTAAATACCTCAGGAAATTACGAAAAAGATTTTTCTGGAAACTGTGAAAATTCTGATTTGTAAAATTAAGGACTGGCAAATATAAATTACATATACAAGTTGAACCCTAAGTAATTTTTTCCTACCTTCAACAGCAGCGAAGATAATTTAAATATAAATTCCAAACGAGACACCCTATGTATCAACAATTATTTTCTAATTCCAAGGGCTCTTGACTTCACAACCAACGCCCCTGCACTCCACTTAGACAAATACAAACAAGAAAAAAAGCCCCAGAATTTATTTACACTCATCACTCCTCAAGCCCAGTTTCGCCCAAAAGCCCCTGACAGACCTCAACCGGTGCTACTTCTCTGCCTATCTCTCTCCCTCTCGTCCCATACCTCTTTCTCTACCAATTCCTCCTCCTCGTCTATCCTACTCCCCGTGGAGGTTGGCCTGGCGCCAGGGAACGGCAATATTGTAGCAGCAGGCAAGCCAAGGCAAGGCGGGGAATCTCGTGGCTCCAGCCTGCTGGCATTCTACGTACGCTAGGGTCTTCGTGCGCGCATGCACGATGTGGCGCGTTACTGCAACACGTAGAACACGTTGCACGTATCATGGTGTCTTACTTACTAAGCACTGGCGCGGCGACCGCCGACCGACACCCCTGCCAGCCTGATTTATAACCACCGCCCTAATATACTGTTTTAAAGGCGACGTTGTCGGAGAGGAATCTCGATGGATGTCGGGAAGCATCGTCCGTGGAGCCGCTTCCGCTCGCGAGGATGCCCCCGCAGGAAGTCGTTATCGGTTGCAACCGTGTGCATTAATGCACGCGCAACGCCATCGTCAGCGGGAAGTCGGCCTCTTTTCAGTCGGCTACCTGAAACCCTGGACGCCATAAAGATGATGTATGCAGGTGGTCGCGCTCCACTGTGCATATTTAAATCGTTCTTCGTTACAATGACTGCGATGGTAAACCTCGCTGATTTTATGCCATGGAGAATACGTTACGTCTCCTTGGGATAATTAAAATTGCTCGCTGGCTTCTTCGGTCTGAATTTACGATCTTCTTTTAAAAATTGGATAATTATCGTATTATGCAGCTTGAGGGTTCACGTCTTCAGCGATTAGGTCTGCTGTGTTTTTGCTGTGAGAGAGTGATGATCTGATGAAATGAACACTATTTCACCGATTCCAGAAAACAAGTCGAGAGTAAATTTACAATGTGTCAAGCAACTGACGATTCCCAAGATGCGACTGTCTCATGTTCCAAGTGGACGCGTGTGAGAACTTCACAATCCCCGGTGAAAGTCGACGCGTGCAAATCCGATCCAAGTCAAATAGCCACTCGCACGAACGATCAAGCCCGCGATTACTTAAACATGCTCTCTCGATTTCCTAGGGATTTCTCGCGGATATAGGTTTCATTTCAGACACAGATTTAAGAGCTGCATGTCTACTAAGAGGCGTACATTACTTGGATACTTTCACATCATCGAAAAAATATGAAATATACAGGACATTTTACGAAAGAAGAAAGTGTACTTTTTACACACTCTATATATCGGTATCTCCCAACTGACACCTGTCGATCTTCATAAAATTTTCCATGCAGCTAGAGAATCCGGAAATATTATACACGCATTTCTTCTTTTAATTTTTAAAGGGTGAAATCACCCATCAAACTTATGGGCTGATAAACTACTAATTAGAATATCTCTAAAATTCATTAAATATGAATTCTGTTTGCTTCTTCAACGAAACGTCATATCCTCACGAAAGTCAGAAGTGTCATTGAAAAAGGCTCAAACTTCCTCACTTTCCCCAATAATTCCTATCACGCAAAACTGATACCCGTTACACTTTTGTTCCACAAAACTGTGCACACAGCGACCACGGGTGTCCTCCCTCGAGAAATTTCACGCTAATAGACGGTCGCACGATGTTCCAAAGCGTTCCCTTCCATTTCCATGCGTCACGAGGACAGAGTCGAAGTTCGGAACGGCGAGAAAGCGAGGGGAATGCGGGAGGAATCGAAGCGGATTTGTCGTTTATCGAGTTTCCGCGTTTCTTGTCTCGCAGCCGTGCGAAACTTTCGATTCAATTCGCCCGAACGGAATATCGATTTCCTATCGCGCGGAGACTTTAGAAAATATCGTCGTCCGTATGTACACAAGAAATCCTTTCGATTTAAGATTTCTCGCAAACAAAGACCAACCACCCCGTTCCCCTGGCCTACGCCGCGCCGCTTCGATAAACCAGCATCCGACGAATATATTTCTCCGGGAAAATTCAAAAACTTGCAGCTAGCGTGAGGTTCGCCTGGCCTAGCCACCCCTTCGCCCGATGGTAGGGCGCGGAACAATATCGATTCCACTCTGTCGAGCACGAGCATCGGGCGACTCTGAACTCCTTTATACGTTCACGTGCCGCACGGGAATATTAAAAACCATTTCGCGTTCGTCGAAAACGCTCTGACCTGTCCGCGTGGCACATGACCAGTTTCATCGTGTTCCAACCCCACCCTCCACCGCCCCTTTTATTGCTGTTCGCTAGGAAGAATCGCAATCCGATCGAATTCGCTAGATTGATATTCCAAATTCGAATACTTTAGCCTGTTCCACGGTTGTTTTTAATCGATCGAACGTGAGCGGGGGTAGATGGAGAACGTGGTTGCAGAGGTATCGTAGAATCTGTATTCTTCAGCGGGTGCAGAGGTAGCGTAAAGTGATAGGATGTGACGAGTGAGTGTAATGGTAATTTGAGACAATTAAATTGTGACGATAAGGCAATTTTAGTAAATCTAAAAGGATTGTTACGACTCTAAGATAATTTAGAGAACTCTTAACAATGAGACGAATCTCTGAATCATGTGGGGTTAAACAACTCTGAACATTGTCCATTTTTAACCCTCATCCGTACCTCGTGTCAATTTGACACATGTTTCGGATAAAAAATTGTATTATTCGGCTGTTTGTAGACAAAAATTTGTGTTTATTTTCTATATGTAATAAAGGAATTTACAAAATTAATTATTTATCTTTTCATTTAACCGATTTTTTACCATTGTGTCAAATTACCACCGAGGGACCTATTAAGATGCGAAACTGAGTGATGAGGGTTAAATATACCATTTGAAAAAAAAATGCACTATAAAATAGTGTCTCTTGGTTTTTTTTAATAAGGAAAGGTCAACATAAAACACAAATTGATTCAATTTCAAAACCGCTGGGGTTAATTTAACCCCACATGGTTCACAGGGGGTTAAACGACTGATACAACGCTCTCTGCAACATTCTATCTCTAACACTCCATCTGCAATACTGTGATTATTTAATTCTTACAATAGCTTGACTCTATCTGCAAGGAAACCCTCTTCCTTGGACTTCTTTCTCTCTTACCCTACACGCGAGCAATTTCTGAGTTATGAATCTAGCGGTGTCTAGTGCTACCTAGCACATTTAACCCTTTCCACATAGGCGCTTCGGAAATTCCTTTCGCACTGTGCTTCTGAAGCCTTTTGATGCACTTCCACCTTAATTCAATCTCTAATTTCATCCTTAGCGCACTTCCACCTTAATTTAATCCTTTGCGCACTTCCACCCTAATTTAATACGTAAAATTGAAAATTTTGCGGCTGTGGTTGAACACGTACCGTCTGTCGCATCGAAAGGGTTAAGATGAAAATTCTGAAAACTGAAAACGTTCACATGCAATCTAACCTAAGATTTATCCTCGATCGCGAAGATTCGATGCGTGGATCGACGGGGTTTCAACCGTGGAAGGGAAACGAACTGGACCGAAAGGAAGGGTGCAACAGGGAAACGAACGAAGAAGAGTTGTTACAGCAAACAGTATCGCGCGGAAGAGAGAAAAGGGCTCGCCGTGATGAATTGCGAGGGATAATGGGATTAAGGCAGATGGCGTCCATTAAGCAATGTGGTTTTAGTCTAATATGATTTCCATGTTCATACGCGAGAGCGGCCGTTTTGGCATCGGCGCAGATTGCCACGTACTGGCCACTACTTGTCCACGATAATATGATTTATCTCATCGAGTGTCTCGTGACCCGCGAGAGACCCAGGCCCCAGAACGATAAATATCGACAACCGCTCGATTGAATAAATCATCGACGATAGAGCAGCAAGCGGGACTCGGTGAGGCTTTTGTAAATGGTGCCTTCGAAGCTGGGAGAGAGAAATGGCGCTGTCGTTTAGCCCGCGAATTCGTTCCCGCTGCCGTTAAATGACGCCAATTCCAGTTCTGAACTTAAAACCTCGATCTGGGCCTAAATCGCGCAAGATTTTGAAAAGTCCAACAGAGTTGATTTTTTTAATTTAATTCAAAATGGAGGTCAAACTTTATCGATAGATATTAGAGATTTTCTTATAACTAATAACATCAGGCCATTTAAATTTTGTGAAATCGTAGTTTAAATAATTTTAGAGCTAATTAAATTTAATAACCTTCGCAGTTAAATATTTTTTCTTCTAAAATAGTCAATAAATAACAATATAAAATTCTACAGGGATTTATCGTCTCGTAATAAACTTTTGCGGGAGGATCAGATTTCTTTTATTTTTAACTCTCAACATTTTTTCATAGGAAACTTCATTTCTGATTAAATCGACATAGAAAATTCGTCTTTTTGTACACTCCTTATGATCTCCGAAATAGCGTAGCTAACCACTATATACACACTAATTAAAACAAGAGTGCAGGACTGAAAAACCTGCGCCAGCACAACTCGATCTAAAGAATTCGCCGAAAGGAAAGACACTAATCCCTCGACTATCGCCGAAAGGTTTATCGAGCCGGTACTAAGAAGATGAGTCACGGCAATCACGAGAAGTTAGCATGATTCATTTAAAAACAGCA
>NW_017100427.1:3500267-3502522 GCF_001263275.1 Habropoda laboriosa
GCGTATTATGCTGCCTCCAGGCAATCCAGGTCACTTCCGTCGAAATCTCGTTACCCATTTCCAACTGAGAAATTTAATCAGACCCGCTGGCAGAACCAGAGGGTACCGCCGACTCAATCAACGTTCTCTTTGGGACGAATAATTCCTGCTAATCAATTTTGTTTCGGACTTTCGACGATTCCAACCTACAAAGCTTCCCCGCATTTTCGACTCTGGATCGAAACCGCAATTACTACTCGACCATACCTACCTCTCTGCTATATTCTCTGTATCCGCGTGTCTGTTTTTTTTTTTCAACCCTCTCTCGAATCACGTCTAAACAACGTTAAGTAACCATTGGAAATGGAATGGAACGCGACAAGCGTGAAAATATTATACGCGTTCACGTATAGTGGGGGGGGATAGGAAGCGAAACGAAACGAAATTCGCTCGTTCAGAAATTTCGAAATAATGGTTAGGGGTGGGAGGAGGGTGGGACAGAAAAGGGAGGCGATACGACGGCACTGGGTGACGAAACGAATTTCAATTGGCTTTTGGTGGAATCGAAACGGCCGGTCACAGTTGCGGCACCGTGAGTAATGGCGGTTTGATTTAAACTTTCTTGATAAATGAAATTTCTGTCTGCGCACTCGCGGCGACGATTGATGAGCCGCCGCGGACTGTTTCATCGGCGGGGGGGGGGGGCCGACCGATTGTTTATTTGCGATAATTGTCATCTATCAACGTTACCGACGCCAGTTCGATCTGGCAGCCGAAACTCGCGTCAATAAAAATTCCCAACTGCCGGGGAAATAAAGATTTGCTTCGCGAGGTATGCCTCTGTTCCCCGCGGCATGGTTTTCTGTCGAATGAAAAAACGATTCTATGGGAATGAACTATCGAGGTTTTGATTAATTTCTAAACGTAATTTGAATGTATTCTAAGCTTCGAGACTTATAATTAAGGTTCTTGACAAATTAGCTATCACGAGTTTGCTTAATTTCCAAGCTTTCAGAGAGTTCTTCCCTCATTTATTCGAAATAACTTTGCAATTAAACGAAAAACGATTCTTGACAAATTAGCTATCAAGATTTTGCTTAATATCTGAGCTTTCAGAGTTCTTCCCTCATTTATTCGAAATAACTTTGCAATTAAACGAAAAAAGATTCTCTATAAATTAACTATCAAGATTTTGCTTAACTTCTAAGCTTCCAAAATTCGAAATAATTTTGCAATTAAATGAAAAATGATTCTTGACAAATTAGCTATCACGAGTTTGCTTAATTTCCAAGCTTTCAGAGTTCTTCCCTCATTTATTCGAAATAACTGTGCAATTAAACGAAAAAAGATTCTTCACAAATTAGCTATCAAGATTTTTCTTAACTTCTAAGCTTTCAGAGTTCTTCCCCCATTCGAAATAATTTTGCAATTAAACGAAAAAAGATTCTTCACAAATTATCTACCACTAAATTTTTTTTCCTATTCTGCTCCTATTTATTCGAAATAGATTTCCAATTAAACGAAAAATTAGCTGTCGAGGTTTTTCTTAACTTCTAAGCACAAGTAAACGTGCTCAAAGCTTTCAGAGTCCAGCTCCTGTTTATTCGAAAGATTTCTGCAATTAAACGAAAGCGTGTTCCTATAAATTGACCGACAGAGTTTGTCTTAACTTTCGAAATAAAAGTCCCGGCGAAGAAAAACTGAAATGTAGGCTACGTTCTGATGGAGAAACTCGTCCACGCTCTACGGGGGTCTGTTTCTTCTAAAAACACCGACGCAGAGTTTAGTCTGCATTCCTGGTTGTGCTCGAATCATCGTTCGCCCCCGTTTTCAACTTTCATGCTGGCAGGGTACATAAACACCCTGGACTCCAACCGAGCGATGTATTTATTCATTCATGTATTCATTAGAAACATTCAACGGCTCTTTCTCTTCGAACAGAGAGAACTGGGACGAAGTATCGTAGAACCAGGCAAATTTAATCCCTCGAGAAAATAAACAATCGAACTGTTAAACGTAAATCCGCAAGATCAAACGAAAGTCTTGGAAATTAACGAAAATAATCCCTTACACTCCACAGTGTGTTCGTAAAATGAACCATAACTCGATCCAAGCTTCGAAAAAAAATTCATAATTTATTCTTATCAAAACACAGCCTTCGATCTACAAAAATTTCACTGGAAGACTGCCGAAGTTGTTAATTAATTTACAAATACTCATCACCAAGAAAGAATAAAAAGAAAATCCAACTAAAGCTCGCTACATTTTCTCTCTCC
>NW_017100427.1:3502759-3530630 GCF_001263275.1 Habropoda laboriosa
AGATGCACAGGCGAAGCTGGTCGACACAAAAGGGAATAGGTAATGATGCACTTAAAGGGCTGCCTCACGATTCAAAGGTGGAACTAAATATACCGGTAGTACGCACCGGTAATAAATACAGGGAATGCCAAACTAGTCGTTGGATACGTTATTTTTAATGCATCTGTGTCTATATATACACGTATCAACGAATGTTCCTCTAATCATCCCAAATACCCTTCTCCCTCTTTCTCTCCGCATCCTTTTGTCCACAAACATGCACACACATATGTATATATGGCACTGTTTATGGCACGATTGACCGGGAACGGTTATTTTTGAGTTGAGGATTTCGTTTACTGCTTGTACGTGTCTAATTACACCCTGGCGAGGGTCACTAGAATTGCTTGTTGGATTTTTAGTAATTTCTGTTCCTTTTCGCTCAATAGCCTAAGAACATGCCATAAACCACGAATTTCCGAGTACGCTTGCCAATGAGTCACCCGGAGGAAATTCCAGCTTTTTGGGACTTTCCGCCCACCCTTCCAAGGTGACAGCGCGCTAAGGGCGCACTGGAAGGGCGGTGAAGACGCTATTAGACACCCTGATTGGTAAATGTAATTGTTAACTATTTAACCAATCAGCGTGCTCTAACAAAAAACTCTCCCACGGACGTCCGAGGGACGACGTCGAGGGTCATTTCGTCCAACAATCACCAAGGAGCAACCAGCTCAAATTGTAACCACTTTACAAGTCCTAGTCTAACTGGGTGGTCCTTCGAGAAGGTTTCGAAATAAAGTTGGCACACCACGTGCAAGTACAAACCAAGCTCGAAAGTTGATTTTGCAACAATCACGGGCATTAACAATATATAACTAGAAAATTCAAGGGAACGTTTTAAGAGGAATATCGAGCAATCTCTGGCCTAATTAAAACGAGACCAGGGTTTTCACCGGACCTAGCTTGGGTCGAAATAACCGAGCGTTTCTTTCTTTCTTTCTTCTTTTTAATTTTCCCGCGAATTACATTCGTTTGGAAGTTCCGCTCGGCCAAAGTTCTCGGTGTTTGAAATTCGTCCGGGTTGCAAAACATTAGCGATTGCTAATAACGTTACGTCCGCGCGGCTGAATAATACGTGCCGTGTAACGAAATCATTTTTCACCAGGGTTTAATGCACTTGAAGGGCCGTGTGGCCCGTAGCTCAAAGGAGAGAGAGAGAGGCTGAACAACGGTTTTCAGGCCGTAACAACGGCCACGCGGGGCGTTAAACGCGGCGAATGACGTGCAGTCTAGTTCCCCGTTGGCCGCATATTTTCCGTATAATTTTAGTCAAGTATCCGGAACACCGGCCCCCTCGAACCCCAGTTGCAACGACTTCTAACGCGATATCCGAGCAGAAGTTTCGCCGCGATGGAAATTCGCTTCCTGGGAATATTCAATTGGCGACGCGATATTTCCGGGCCCCGGGTCCATTATTCCCGTGAAATTTCATTTGTCCGAAGTTGAGAATTTTCGCGGAAATTTCGGTTGCTTGTCCAACTACTGTGTAACGTGCAAAAATTTCGGGTCAGCTCGCG
The DNA here is from genome assembly GCF_001263275.1 of Habropoda laboriosa. Classification (NCBI taxonomy): domain Eukaryota; kingdom Metazoa; phylum Arthropoda; class Insecta; order Hymenoptera; family Apidae; genus Habropoda; species Habropoda laboriosa. The sequence continues at coordinate 3,504,316 of NW_017100427.1, forward strand.
GTGTGTAATACTTGAGATTAAAATGGAAATATTTCTTGTACTCTGATACTGCACCTTTTTTATTTTTCATCCAGATTTATTCTATTCTATAATTTGTTTCATTTATCGTTCGTTGAGAGAGACGATAATTAATTTCTAAAGGCATAGAAAATAAACCTCGCAATCTTGTTATTTTTAATTAAATTAGATTGCTGTAATATCAATAGCAATAGTAACATTACATGACACTAACAATCTTATGGTATTTCTTTTTTATCTCAGTTTCCGAAAAATTCCACTTAATTATGGTATGAAACCCTTCAATTTCGTCCCGTGGCGTCATTAACACTGTCTCCAATTACGACAATTAATCGACAAAAAATAATCCAAAAAAGGAAACCCGAAGCTTCGTCGTTAAATTCGTTAACTATTCGCGAAATAACGATCGGCGGTTCCTTATCAGGCCGCAGCGACCGCGTGTTTCCCCCGTGGCCCGGCTAATTATATCATTTTTCAGGCCTGTCCATCGACGAATGAAAAACGATCGCTTAAAGTTTCCCGATAGTTGCAGAGATTCCCACGGAGGTATCTATTCCTCCAGGATTAATACGCGCAGCTGGCTAAACTTTTAAATTGCGCTACACAAAAGAGTCCATAATAAGGCGTATGCCGGCGAAAGAAATGGTGAGGGAGGAGGGGAGAAAAGGGACGGTAAAGGGAGAAATTCATCGTGGAAGGAAGCTCGGAGGCGGCGGCGGCGGAGGCTGGAAAATGGGGCGTTAAGTTCATTAAATTACAAAGGGTGAAACGAGGAGGACGCGCGAACAGCTGGAGCGATACGATTGTGATTAAAGTTCTTCGGGCTATTAGAAGAAGAAATAAATAGAGGAACGAATAAATAAGCTGACGGCTAGATGGAAGGGTGGAAAAAGGAGAAAAGAAAAGAGAGACGAAATGGTGGAAGCGACGGGTGCAGGGGTGTATACACGCGGGAACGAGTAATGAGAATTGTATAAGGGGATGAAAGTTTTTCTCCATCGACGTTCCCTCGCTCCTTTCCGCGGATAAAATGGAAGGGAAACCGGATAGACGTCGTAACGCGGTTTAAATTATTATCACGCAGCAACGATTCCAGTCTCGGTCTAATTTTTTTGCAGAGCTGTTTTGTCGGTGTTTTCCTCGTCCGTCTGGTTCTTTGATACTTTTATATTGTCTCGCGGTAGAATAAAATGAGAGGTTGAACGTTGTTGTACGGGGATAGGATACGGTTTTATTGGTCCTGAATATTTTCAGAGCGAACTCTGAAAGAGTGGATTTGATTAAGTCTACAGGGTGTCTCATTTACAACGAACGTCGAAATTATTTTCGGTGATATTAAAAATGAAAGAAAATCGCCGAGAGGAATTTGTACGATTTGAAACAAAGTTTCCTTAAAGTCATTCCAAAGTCATCGAAATTTTTTCGCACATTAACATTTATATTTTATAATTCGACGTTGTAGCTGACGTCGAGACGAGTTCAACGACATACGACATTATCATCTTAATGTGACCCTGAACAGTAACAAAAAATGTCGATGACCTTGCAATGACTTGCATTCAAAATGATTTTCGAGGTTTTCTTTTCATCCTCGAATCATATAAATTCCTCTTAGTCATTTTTTTTTTTATTTTCAATACCAGTGGAAATAATTCAGACGTTCGTTACAAATGAGACACCCTGTATGTGTATTTTAGATATACGTATTGGCAAACAGATGTGTTTAATCGGTTTTAGTGACCTGTTTAGAATTAGTAGTTTGCGTTGAAATATCTATATGCCGTAGATATAATGCAAATATCAATATGATTAATCCTTACACCTGTGTAAATATTATACAAAGGGTCATTTTGAAAGGTTCGATACAACGATAAGGAGATAAACGGTGATTAAATACAGAATGTTTTTAATCCGTCAAATAAATTTATGTTATAATCTGCTGTATTGTTTTTGTATAACATTTTGAATGGAGACGAATTACCGCCTACTGTTTCAAATATACGGTTATGTGCTGCCACCTGGCGGCAGGATCTGGGAATACTTGATAAGAGGTCATACAAGGCGCTCCGGGTAGGATTAACTTTCTTACCTGACGATTGTACCAATAAAATCATTTTACTGACATAAAACAACCATAAAACGACCCTAATTACCCCTAATTCCTCGAATCAATTGATCTCAATAACTGTCATATCGCAATAACCATTTTCGGAACAATTTCTCCGACACTGACGACAATGACATTTGTCCAAAGCTGTAGTAAAACTAACAATCATACTGTGACACTTGTAGTTACGATTACATGCCAATCTAATCTATCAATCCACCGAACCAAGAAAATCAATTAACTATATGACGAAATTCGTTGCAACAAATGTTCATAGAAATTTAACAGCAATTACATCATTCCCATCGAAGGATAGGTTTATGGACGCCACTTATAACGTACCAATACAACTGAAATTGACGTGCGTCACAGTGTGCACCACAGTGGAGAAATTTAATTAACCCACGCATAAGATATTCATATTTAGATGCAAATAGAGATGATATGAAATGCTAATAAGGCACTTACCTCTCAGATGTGACAGTTAAACCGGTGTATCTCGCGAATGGAAAAACCTGGAGCTCTCACTTTGACACAACACACGAACACTTTTTCCCCGCACTCATTCTACACGAAAACCGTTCTACGACCGGAAATACGACACGGAACGCAGTGACACAGGGCACGTAAACACCGTTTCGAACCGGTAACGTCGAAAATATCGAGAGCGTTTTTGATTCCACGAAGTCGCGTGCGCCATGGCGGTGCAGAACAGCTGTTCAAAGGAGGGAGGGTCGTTATTAGGGTTGGAAGGGGTTTCCAAAGTACGTTCGGCCATCTGTCGGCGGGCATGGAAAACATTCGCCTTACATGGAAATGCTAGGAATCCCTTGAGGACAACGTTGAGACCTAGGATATCGCATTTTATCGATCGTTTCAATTTGTGCAAGTTAACGTTGTTAATTTTATCAAACGATAATTGTTTGTTATATTATTCAATGCTAGAATCGTACAAAAATAGGCTCGCAGGAAACGTAAATCTTCTTCCCCAATAAATCTAAGCACGACAACGAAACTTGCTCAACACTGAAGGTCTATTTGCCTATTAAACGTATCCTTGCATATCATCACGTGCAATCAATGTAGTTTATTATGCGCGGAGTAACATTTTAAATACGTGTTGACAAATGCGTCTTAGAATTTCTGAGGAATGCGAGCAATCTTTTCTCTGAACGATACAATTTTGCATTTTTAAACCGTAAACAATGAAATTGGTATTTTCAATGTTTACAAATGCATTGTAAGATATAACTAAACGACGTAATAACTTTAACAAAAAAAATTCTATGAAATAAAACAGAAAAATTAAAAAAAAATATAACCTATAGAAACGCGGGAAACCGGAAGATTTATATTGCTTCAAAAAAATCAATAACAAAACTACGAAGATTAGATTGAAAAATAATCTGCTGTTGCATTTGGTACGTGTATTCGCATGATTTTTATTCAACACAATGCACCGTGCGGCATTCCATTCTGTTGTTTGTCCGATATTGTTACACATTACAATTAGATTTACTACGCGTCAATCTGGATCGTTCACTCCTTTATTCTTCCCGCTTCTTTTATCAACGCTCGTCCAAATAAATCTAACGTGCTCTATTGCGCCGTATTTGGTTCATCGTAACTGTCGCGAATTTCAAATGGAACGGTTATACACTCAAACAAAAAACATACGAAAACATAAATCGAAAAATCAGGAATATTTTTGAATACACAGCTGAAAATTCATTCATGCTCCTTTACAAATTTACTCTTGTTGTTACATGCTGTATTAAAAATTTTATTTATAAAAACACTACCCTATTATTGAAGGATAGGGGAACATACATCGGTACGCTACTGAATTCATACACTCTCATTCACAACGTCGTATTTACTCTCGAGTACGACGTGTATACGTATAGATGCACAAACGCACACATTGATACGCATGTGAATGCGCGACCTTGTGTGCGCAACAGGCGTCAGGATCCAAGTATGTAGAGTCTATAAAGATCGTACGATGAAGCGTACGAGTGTAGTGCCTCTACTTCAATACGACTGGCCAGTTTTTGCGACAGTAGCGTAGTTACAATTACCAGTGCCCTCGCCGCCTCAGAAAATTTTCTCACGCCAAATACACAAACTTTACGTACTATTGATTCAAAACAATTGCAGGTATGAATCATGACGCTATGAATCACAAATGAAATATTACTCTAGAGGGCAAGCATGTAAACATGTTACGGGTATAATCAATAATTACGTTTATTTTTTAACACGTTATACTTGTATTTACAATATAAAATTTTATACATATTTTCACGAAATCTTCACGTAGGAAATCCTGAAAAATATTATACACCGAAGTGCACAATTTTACAAATAATATTCAACGAGGAAATTACGAATTTCCATTTGTATATTTCAGGGACTCAAGGTAAAAATTATTTTAAAAATTTTTATTTACAAAATCAAAGAGGAAAAATTTTTATTTAAAACCAAACCTACTTAAGTTAATAAAATGATTGCTGTAGCATAACTTCCTTGCATTAAGATTGTAACAGCAATGGCTCTCGCATCAATCAATCACTCAGTATTACACGATTCACCTACTTCAACTGGCAACCTCAAACACTATCAATCCCTTTTTCATTCAAAAATTCAAATCTTCGAAAACTTCTTCACTTCATTTCATTTATACATTCCACCAATCACTCGACATTACAAACGACAATTCGAAACTTCAAAATCGTCAACTACAACCTCTCACATTCCCAAAAAAAATCCTCTCAACTTCGCAAGGCGCCCGGCGCTCAGCGCCCCCGAACAACCCGTCCCTGTCGTGCAGTCGGTTCGCCCTCTTATAAAGAGAACCCACGCGAGATCGCAAGCCGCATACCACGACAGCGCGTCGTTCGAGGCTCGGTGTGACGGTCGTGCAACGTCTATGTAATTGTTTTCAATTCGCACGCGTACATTATTTTTCAAACGAAAAAATTCCATGGTTCACATAGTGACGGTGACGTCGCTATAATTCGAACCGGCCTCACGATGCGCACCAGAGGACTCGCGGAGATCACGATCGAGCCGCGTGGCAACGTGGTGCATGTCCAGTGAAAGAAGAGCGACGCAATCCTTCGACCAGCTCTTTACGTGTTTACGTTCGCCTAACAGCCAGTGGTCATGGAGACGGTGGTCTGACTCGTTCGCCGAGGATATTTACCCGTGGACGCACCCAAGTGAACGTTCCTCGAAGAGAAGCCGGCCGCAGTGTGTTGTCTCTCCTCTTCCACGACGCAGCAGCCGGTCAGAAATCGCCGCTATTATGGTACGTGCGCTGTTTCCAAGCGGGCTTTTCTCGCGACGGACAGGTGACAACGCCCGGTGACCGGGACAGATTTTCCCCTCTCGGAGAAAGTTTCATCGCTGCACTCTCGCAGAGATCGCCTTCGAACGGACAGTTCGACGTTCCTCCTCTCCTGGGTACGTCCATGCGGTGGAATCACGATCGAAACAGCTGATATATATATACGTATATTCTCACACCTGTTGTCGTCAAGCTCGAGTTCTCTCGAGGCACGACAGAGAGAGAGAGAGAGAGAGAGGGATTGTTCACACGGGGCTTTCAAGTTTCAAACTTCCTAATCGAGTGTAGAGAGGCACTCTCTTTGATGTTTACCGTTAACCATCGTCTTCGATCGTGGTTCGACCATTTCCGCCTCGTTTATCGCTCGCGAAGGAACGTTGCAACGGCGGTAAACACTGACGCGGCTTTTACACCACGTCTCGCGTGGAAAGAGAAGAAAAAGTGTACATACGTGACTGTTTATCGATTAAAAACGAACGACAGATAACGCTCTCGAGGGACATTTTAGGCAGGGGTTTCGTACGGGTCAGAGTTATATTCTCGAAGCTGTGTGTAATACTATAGTTGGTTACTTATTAATAGGTTACCTAGAAACTACTAATCTAAAGTATATAAACGTTGGTTTCTCTGTTTTTTGCAGTAATTACCAAATCGGAGCGTCGTCGATGATTTATCGTTCGATCACAGACGATCGATATATATATATATCTATATAAGAAGAGGAATTTTTACGATAGTTGGATAAATAATTGGAAATCGCGCGTGGAGGAGAATGGCGCTGGCGAAGATCAAGAATTTCATCGACACCGGCCTGAAAAGCGTGTCCACGCCGTTGGATCGCACGGTGAATCTGGAACCGGAAGTGGGCATTAGGATCGTTCATTCGATGAACGAGAAGGCGCTGCACGTGACCGTACTCGGTGCTCGCCACTTGCCGCAGAATTTTGGCTTCACTCGCGTCAACAGCTACGTCGTCAAGGTACAACCGCATACCAGATATCAACTGGCCGTAATCTTTCGCGTTATTATCTTGGATTACGTAATGGAATGTTCGTACGAAGGTTCTTGCGCCCACTACACATCGGTCGTCTTTTTATTCGCTGACGAATCGTCCAAGACAATGAGTTAGATCGCGCGTGTATTCGCGAGACGAGAGGATTCCCCTTATCTGCGCGCGATACGCTTGAAACGTATTAATTGCGACGGTTCGAAAAGGAAATTCAGATTGTTTCCACGCCTCTGCGTTCGATCAGTGGTTGTGTGCTTTATGAGTCAGGGAGAGAATGTACCGGGTTGCCTGGATGATTTCGCGAGAGAGTAAGTAAACTTGGCGGTTTTCGAGAAATATACTTGGTGATTTGAAGCAGAAAATGCTTTTGAGGAAACCGGCGAAGATATTTTGAGGGTGCCAGCTGGCGTAATTATGCAATATTTCTGGCGGAGAGAAAACGAATCTGTGATGAAGCGATCGCGACTCTTCGTGTTAATAAGTTTCGAATAATTCGTGTAGGTCAATTCTTTCACGGATTAGGCTACCTTGAAAACTCTATTTTGAAAGAAATCATTTTTCTTAGCTTCTTTTTAAAATTTTTTTAAATGGATCGCCGAATATTGTACTTTATTCGTAATGAACGAATGAATCTTGAAAGCAAATTCGCCTGATTTACTGGACAAAACTAAATTGTCCATCGCCCGATAGTAGAATTTCTGACAAAATGATAGCATTTCAAACAACAATCTTCACTTGTTTCGCGAAAATGTAGTGATTTATTTATTTGCAACTGGGATAAAAATTGATGTACAAAAAGAACCCATCTAAGAATACGACGAAGTACCAGTACCCAAAAATGTAAAAAAGAAGTCGATTTTTTTGAACCAGTCAAGGTAGCCCACTTCCTTGAAACACACAGAGTAACGGTGAAAAATTTCTGATCGCCGAAAATTGCTCGAATTTCACGGTGCCCGGCATAGAACTACGTAGCTTAATTTTAGCAATTACGTACGATCGCGTGCACAGCACAGCACCCGTACTTGTCTCCGTGTTGCTCTGTGAAAGGGTTCGAGCAGAATTAAATGGAAGCATTCTCGGCTACTTTAACTAGTTACCGCTCACTTCGCGATAATCGCCTAGCGTCCAAAAAAAGACCTCGAGCAGGAAAGAAAGTAAGCCGCTTCTGTTGCAGGTGAAGCTGATACCGGGAAAGGAGAAGTTCGAGACGACGTCGAAGAACGAGTCGTGGCCGCTGTGGAACGAGGATTTCACGTTTCATCTTCGAAAAGAGACGAAACAGAAGTTCGGCAAGACGAAGGTGATCGAGGAGGAGATCAACGGGTCCAGATTCATCGTAGCCACGTTGTACGCGATCCTCGAGGACAAACCGTTGATAGCGACTGATAAGAAAGAGGCGGAGAAAGAGAAGACCGCGTTGTCTCCGACTAAAGAATTAGCGAAGAAAGCGAACAAGAAGAAAGACGGTCAAGGAGCTTCTTCGGAAAATCAGGAACCGACGAAGAACAAGTTATTCAGTCAGTTCTTCGGCAAAGGAACGGACAAAGTCACGGAAACCTCGGTCACCGAGAGGAAATTGTACGAGAAGAGACGAACGGTTGGTGCAACGACAATTTCTCTCGATCCGAAGAATTTCACCTCGAAACCGGCGAAACCAAAGCACCCTAGCGATGTATGGACAGGTGATCTGTGGAGGCCACTGCGGCCGATCTCTAGCGGCATTTTGGGAGCCGACGAAAAGGTAAGTTTCCATAAAAAAAAATTGTACAAATTCAAGTGTAATCTCGGCGAATGTCGATTGTCTAATTCACTCGATTGTTGTGACAGAAGGAGAACAGGAAAGGGCAGGTGGAGTTGTCACTGTGCCAAGAGAAGAGCGACAAAAACGAGGAGGGAAGTGAAAAACTCGTACTGTCTCTGCATCGTCTGAGATGCTCGTTGCAGACGATGCACGAGCACGAGACCTTGAAAGGGCAGATGTACATCAAGATGTCCGTGGTGGACAACGGAAGGGTGACACATTTCTGGAAGAGCGACCGTTTCGCTCCGTGCGTGTCGATGAAATTCGCGCCGGATCTAGCAGCGGTCGTCGCGGATAATCCTTATCAGGGTGCATTGAAGGACGTCAGCTTCGTTATTAAATTCGTTTCGAAAAATAAAATGGGTATGTCTAATTTCACTTTTCTTACAACAAACACGACAATTTTAGTGATTGTTTGGTTAATATTTCACGAACGCAATGGTTTCACAGGAAAGAAAACGACCGTGGGCCATTTTGTGATCGGACCAGACGTAGGAGGATCCTATGGGGAACAGTGGAAGCAGGCTCTGGCAAAACCAGGACAGCAGATAACGAAATGGCAGTCGTTCGAATGAGAACGAGAGACGCGATAGATCGATAAACTTTTACGCGGTTTTCCAACCAACGTAAACCTACTTTCGATACTATGAATATTTGAGCGCACGGTCGATAGCGCGAGCCGTTCCAAAGAATACTTAGGCGAACATCCTCGAATGCAACAAGAGGCCAAGATGTTTCTCTCTCTCTCTTTCTTCGCGAAATTTACTACTTTTTGCTCAGTTTCTCTTTTTTATTTTTCACCTTTTCTATCTTTGCGTTTACTTGTGCGTGTGTATCTTTTTTTTTTCTACGAGGTTGCACGACAGCATTTCACATATCCGTTTGTATATATCGATTTTGCATATTGTTCAACCGTCCTCGATTCCGCGGCATAGAAATTGCGAAAGTTTCTGCGAGGAATGACAGAACCGTCCAATAAATAAGTGCCTTATACCGGTGTAAAATACGCGGTATTCATAGAAACGTTATTCTAAAGCTCCAGTTTCTCGATTCTTTACGTCGTTATCTCGAAAGAAAGAGACTATATTATCGTGCCAGAGGAAACCGTGACCAAGTAATTTCTAGCTGTTAAGTAAACGACGATGTACAATATGGACATAACTTTGATTTGTTTTAATAAGTAACACAACGATGTATCGTTAAGACGAATTAAAACGAGGGAAAAGTATTTTTTTTTATGTACGTAGGATTTTTAACTAGTATTTCATAGTAGGACGTTTCTTTTTTTTCATTTTTTTTTTTAGTTACGCTAGAAGTGACAAATATTTTGCTTACAAGTGGAAGCACGTCGAAGTAATGTATTTTATAATGAATTATTTATACCGCTGTAATTACATTGTATATGTATTTTGTTACGAGAAATAATGTTTAAGGTTTAAACAGTCACACCAAAAAAGCAATTGTATTTACGATGTTATTAACGCACATATCTGTATAACAGAGATATATTTTATATGTAATACACACGTTGTTGGAGAGACAGAGGATGATTTTAATCTCCTTACACGAAATGTTTTCCATATATCTTTATTTCGCTGTTCTTATCATACACATGTACAAAAAAATGTATACGAGAATTATGCTCTTATATTCTGTGGCATTTCACTACACCTCCAGAAAGTACATACAAAAATACAAAAAGCACAATCATTTTATATTAATACTAAGTTCATGATGGTTAAAATGGACGGTATTTGACAGTCTTATTTATAATTCATGATAGCTGCTAATGTTAATTAGATACACTTGGTTGGTACAGTGTCTGTCTATTGTACTAAGCATGTCTAAATTAAAAAGTAAGTATGATACAAGCACGTAGTTTCGTATCAAAAATTATAGTCTATAGGTAAAAATATATTTCTATAAAAAGTTGCTATACTCTGAAGTAAAATACCAGTAGAAATGTTGGAATAGGTAAACTTACGGTATTGTAAAATTACTAAAAACTTTCTTAAAAATATCATGTTGATTATCATCTCCCCAGTAAGGCACAAAGAGGCATGTTTAAAAGCTTACAAAAGAAATTGATCAATGGTATAAAAATGTTTCGAGTAATACTTTCTAATATCAATCTAATTTGCAACTGGAATATTCTATTTCCCTGAAGTTGCATCTTGTATGATTGTCAAGAAGAATGTCATTAGTAAGTACGGACGGATATCTCTCTCTTGTAAAAAAATATGTTCAAATATATACTGCCTAATTCAATCTATCTGTAATCTTTGGTTAAGTTTGCCTTAAGTGTAAACAAGTACATATCTAAATGAAACTGCTAAAGCTATGATACAAGCAAATAAGCTTCCACGACTGGAAGATGCTGCATTACAGCCATCTTTGCTATTGCAAGTACAATATTCCATAAAGATATTATAAGTTCCTGTCCTCATGAGACAAAATCGTTCGTCACCACTGATCCCTGGTTCTCCCATGTAAGCACAACTACGAAAATATCTCCACACACCATTGACTAAGGACAACAATAAAATTCAACCTATAAGAAATGATGCAAAAAGCTACCTTGTTATGTAAAATTTCACAAGTAACACACCTTTTTGACGAATTTTACGACACATAGTAGGTCTTACACCTGGCAAGTGTTCCAAATCTGGTTCTTGTTTACAATCAGTAATAGGCACAGTGGTATTGTCAAATGGATCTGCACATTTTGGATCAAAATCAGATCTGCATACCCAGCATTTAATGGATAACCCTGTAAAACCATGTAGAAACAATTATCGACACCTGTTTACTATTTCTGATTGTACGAATTTATTCTAACCATATGAAATGTTCTTCGTTGCAACGTTTATAGGTTAAAACTTAAAACAAACTACATTTTGCACTACTGTAAACGTAATAGTACCAAAGAAATGAACACAAATCGTTCTTAAATGTTCGAGTGTTATACAGATCGTAAGGTTAAGAACGCAAAGAGAAAACGACGGATTTCAGAGTAATATTTACCTTGGTGGACGCAACAGAAGACAAATAGTACTGTCAGTAAAATGCGAATAATTATTTCCTTGGCCATTCTCTCGAGAGTCGGTTGTAACAACGAAAGAACTTTGAAATTCGCGTTAAGTCGTAAAGATTAATTACTCCAACAGCCCACGCCTACGACTGACCACGCCACGAAGCTGACTGCCATCGTATCAGGGCTGACATTGTAAAAATTTTACCGCCACGAATAATATTGGAATTTTTAATTGCTCAACGATGAATTAAAGCCAATAAATTAAAAACATCAACACCTAAAATATACTTCAAATTAGAGAAAATCTGTACCAAATTAAAATCACCCGCAAAAAAATTCAAAAGCTAACGTAATCGCGTAGATAAATCTTTATTAAGAAAAATTCTTCATGGTAGCTAGCACGATTACCATAATATCAAAGATAAAATAGATAAATATAAAAGACAATAAAAGACCCATTCTCGATACGTTACTGAACACTTCGTACAAGTTCGCCTTTCTTCGGGTCACGTGATAAATCCCGACTCAAGACCGCGCCCGATATGTGAGATATTCTACGATATACAACCGGAATTTAATAGTTTCGAGTCTAGTCACGAAAGAACGGACGACGAAGGAACGATTAACATTCTGATTAATTGAATTACACACGATACATAATTAATCCAAGCGATAACGCGTAATCCAGATTCTCGGAAAACGACCTCGATTATTCTGCTCCGAGGAAGGCGCAGCTCCGTAAAAAACATGACGAAAAATTTATAGTATCGCCAATTTTTAAAAAACCTTCAAACTTCTCAATTTTTAAATTTACTAGTATTCAATTTTCAAATTTTTTAATTTCCAAATTTTCCAAATTTAAAATTCTCGTATCAATTCCTCGTCGTTGTGCAATACTTCCAAGCTATCCACCGTCTCACGACCACATCTCAAACCGACTCACTTTCGCATCGGCCTTAAAGCACACGTATCCGGTGGCCCGCAACAGAATCGATTCTCTTTCGCGGGTGGTCCGCGGACGGAACGAGGCGCAGCCCCGGCTCCGGTGGAAACATTTGAATGCTATAAATAAATATAAATAAATTGATTTGCCGGCATTAGCATAAGTAGCCGGAGAGAGCCTCGACTCTGTGGCCTGTCTGCGGCTTGCGTCTGTTCCACGTCTACCTATTGCCCTCTCTCTCCCTCTCCTACCACCGCGGACGTTGATTTATACCGATGTCCCTTAGGTTCCTCCGGCATTCACCGTCCCTTTAACTTAAAAGGACACGGGACTACGATCGGGACGCGCGTCCGTCTCGTCTCCGCGGTTGCTCCGCGTGGGAATTAATTCCCGATACCACGAGAACTCTTCTCCCGTCGACGGTTAGTTACCGGTGTGGTTTCGCTTAAACGCGAGGAGAAAAGAACCATCGAACGCAAATGACTAAATTAATACACACACGTGTAATCTCGCCAGTTTCTTACGGATCTCCCCATTACGAGTGTCGATACTTTTCGAGAAATAAACGACGAAGAAAGTTCAGGTGGAATGTTGGTGGTTCGTGTTTGAAGTATCAAGGACAGGCTCGACCAAGAAAATGGTCCTTGTTTCTGCTATAAAATCAGGCTGTTTCAAGAGCCGCAGCCCGAGGTGGACTTTTTTTCTCCCCGAAAAATCAGGCAATTTCGTGTAATCTTCCCGGAGGTTTTTGGGGCGTGTCTACAGCGACCCTGGCCTATCTTCTCTTTTCCCGGACCGGCTGCCGGAAGAATCCGGATCCCTTAAATTACCGTGGTCGGGTTAACAGCCACCTTGTTCCCGTGTAATTGATATATAGATATATACATATACCGGTCGAATAATCTGGCACCCTTCGAGCATAAAATATCAATCGATCGTTCCGATATATATGATCGTGTGTTTTATCGATCGTTTACCGTTCAACGGGATTTTTCCCGCCGGACAGTTTGCTCAAGATTGTCACCGTCACTGAATCATCCTACGGTTATTTTCAGCTGTAACGTCACGAAGGCTTCCACATTCGTAGCGTGTCTTTTATTGTCATTTCATAAGAGGTGACCAACGACGACTGACCTATATCCCTCGAGTAAAGGTACATTTTCACGTGACAGTGAATCAATCGTGACTTTTACTCTCGTGACGAGAATTAATATGAGTCTTCTGGTCTGAAAAACTGCAAGTTGGGTGCTTTCGTGACAGTGAAAATTGACACATTTTGTGTCGTGACTTGTAAGCGACGATTGTCATTTTCCCTCCATTCCAAATGTAGAAATTTCACCGATAACAGCTGTCTCAATTACTTCGCACGACGCCATATTGAAGAGTGACTAAATTTCGCGATATTGAATTACCCAGAGTGTCTCAGTGACACGAGAACAAAAGCCATGAGTTTTAATGTCACGTGAAAACGTACCTTAACACCGTAACAATGTTACATAGAGGAATAATGTTAACCCTATATTACGCCATGTGACTTGGAAGTTACGTACTGGGTATTTATTGGGCAGAAAGTTGCAATAGTTCTATGCGATAATTTCAGCAGACCTACTTTAACAGTAAGTAAAAAAATAGGCTTCCTGTTTGTTTTATGTAAGAAACGGCGATACGATATATGAAATTTTAAAAGAAGCTGTAGATTAAAGAACTTGCCAACGAGATCAGGATCCAGACGGTCTTTGGATACTCAAGATAACGCATTATTGACTGTATTCTAATTAAATAAACATCAAATTGCAGAAACTGTGGACGTTCATGGTACAACAATTCTAGGAAAATCTTGTTCTTAAACTCGATATGTGCAACTCTCACTAAATTCCTACCAAGTACCCCAAACACATCATAAAATGCGAAATATTTTTCCCCTTAGCTTAACTGTCCTACCTAACATTTTTCAAAATCCAAGAAAAATGAGCTAAAAACAAATAAAAACAGTCAGGATAAACAAATTAAAAATCCTGAATCTAGAAGAACTAAAAAAATCCAAAGAATCCAGAATTCTAAAACCCCAGAAAGCACAGAGGACAGTCAAACTTTGCTTAAAAACCAAAAAACACGAGGAGCTCAAATTATTTCAAAACACCCAAAAAAAAAAAATAAAAAATTTCAGTCTTTCCAGAAACAACAGCTCGACAGAATATTCCATCAAATCCATCGTGTTACCTTCCAAGAGCAAGTACACTCTTCGCATCTCACAGTGAAACAGCTCGTTCTCCTCAGACACTCCTACTTAAAACGTCAGCCTCGATCGTCGATGATTGTTCCTCATTAAAAAAAAAAAAAAAAAGAAGAAAAAACCCCTCTCTGTCTATCATCATCGTCACTGAAGCATAAAGATGAACGGTAACCCCAGCGAGCGTAATCCCATCTTCGACCACAATGGTCCCTCTTCGTCGAATCGGCGAAGGATCCACGGAGAATACCCCCTATCGGTGTGCACCCCACCACCGCGACCGCCGCAGAATCACCCTCCACTTCCGCTTCGCTCGGTAGCCACTCCTCTCAGCCTCTGTTGATACTTCCTCGCGCGTGTATCTCGTCAGTCGGCCTGGAGCCACGTGCGTGTGCTCGAGAAGCTCTGGCACCACCAGTCCTCGTCTAACTTCTTCACGATCCACGTTGCACTTCCTGCTAATTAATGGACACTGGTTCACCACTCGAGGAACAAGGGAATACCACACAGGTTAAAAGCTTCTGAGTGTACCGAAAAAAAAAGGAGCTTAGAGAAGAACAAAAATATATAGACTACTGTAGACCGAAGACAGCGAGACGATTCTTTTTCTTCCAAGCAGTTGTCAACGA
This sequence comes from Habropoda laboriosa, assembly GCF_001263275.1. Taxonomy (NCBI): domain Eukaryota; kingdom Metazoa; phylum Arthropoda; class Insecta; order Hymenoptera; family Apidae; genus Habropoda; species Habropoda laboriosa. The sequence continues at coordinate 3,519,439 of NW_017100427.1, forward strand.
GTCAAAGAAGCCTAGCTACCCTCGTGTGCCACGGTTACATCTGAAAGAGTTATGGTGCACGACTGGAGAGCGTGAAGTGCCCTCTGCAAAGCGATACACACCGATCTCCCCCGTCTGCGCTAGGAAGAACCTCGCCTCGCCGTCTCGACGGTGTGTCTAAAACGACCAGGAAACCCAAACTCGAAGACAGATGGTGGAGGCAGCGAGGACTAAAAATATCAGTGGCTGGCACGCCGCTGGCTCGCTGTACTTCAACTTGAACAATTTTACCGGCTGGAGAACGGATCGTTCCATGCCCGTGAGTCTCGCCTCTAATCCCGCTCAGACACTCGCGGACGTTTCGTTAGTCCAAGTGCAAGCTTCCCCGAAGAATCTTCTTGTCGCGTGAACATTCGTGTCGTTTCTTATCGTTCAATCGTAATTTCAAGACGAAAATCAAATTTCTACGTTGAATATCGGAGATTTAAGTGAACGACGATTTTGGCGCGAAATTTGAATTTAGTGAAACTTCGAATCGTTTCATCTTCCGGATCTTCGTAGGATGAGCGTGATACACGAGGTGAGTATTTGTTATGAAAATACTGGAATGTAGTGTAGCGTTCCGCTGAGAGAGCGTTGAATAATCGAATTTGATAAGAGAGACTAGTTGTCGTGACCAGAACAGATCGATTCTCCGATTCTCGATGAAACAGGAGAGACACGCTAGCCGTGAATCGTATCCACTTTCTTGTTACATAAAGAATCGTAACGCGTATACACCGCTGCTTTGCGCGGAGCCTCGCAATATCCTGGTGTGCCTTTTTGCCAGGGAACGTGCCTCGTCACCTGTATCCCACACGTACACTCCTTCTCGCGGGATCCTCCTACTGTAATCCTACACACTCGAGTAACTTCCGCTCGAGACCCATCGATCCAGTGACTCGCCGATTCTTTCTACCGTTAAAGTTCACGAACGGAATCGCCGTTCGGGTAGAATGAATTATCCCCTCGCACTTGTTGACAGTGGAATTCTCAATGGACGAGGGGATTGTGACTTTTGGGAGTATTTGTTCCTGGTTTCTGTGGGAGAAATTTAAGTTCGAACGCTATTCAACCCTTTCGTGACTAATAGGACGTGTGCTTGAGGAAAAATTGAGGCACGTAAAAGTGCTCCACGTGTGTTCCACAGGATAAATTTAAGTTCGAACGCTATTCAACCCTTTCGTGACTAACAGGACGCACGCCCGAGCCGAAATTGATCTAAAATTAGGATTACAGACGCATAAATTCTTAAAGAAAATAATTTGGTCGCGAAAGGGTTGGTGTATTTATAGAGACTATAGGATTCACTCGAAACACAGACTCCTCTATCCTTCTCTATCAGTGTGGCACGTAGAGTTGCGATAAGATTAACCAATTAGACTAAACAAGCACGTCTAAAAGTAAATCGCACAGTACAAAGCGTTAATTCTCTACAAAAGACAGACAAACTACATCGTGTCCCGCTGACCAATTGTCACGAACACTTTGCGAGCCCGTTATTCATTGGCACAGCCGTCGAGAAGCCTAGAAACTGATTGTGCATAAAACATGACCAAGACAAACGAGTAACAACTTCCTCTGCTTTAATCGACGCGCAAGAACCTGATAGTACTCTTGTTGCAAAGCTAATAACCAGCTCCTACTAGGAATATCGAATTCCCAACTCAACTCCTTCTTCTCTATCCAACCACCTAGCATAAACTCTACGAGCTTAAATCCTCCAACCGTCTACTTGTTACAGTTACGCGAAATTAGCCAGCGAGGCAAAGGGTTCACCTGGAGAAACGAGATGCTTTATCGCCTTATCCTTTATCGCCAGATGCCTTATCGATGCTTTCAGAGTTCCGTACGAACGAGAGCAGAGTAGTTGCAGCAACGTGGTGTTCAAGTGTACACTCTGAAACCGCCCCGTTCTATACCTCCCGGTCGTCCACAGGAGGATCGTCGTCGAGGGAGAGAAGAGACTTTAGCCCCTCTCCTCGAATACGAACGAGAGCAGAGTAGTTGCAGCAACGTGGTGTTCAAGTGTACACTCTGAAACCGCCCCGTTCTATATCTCCCGGTCGTCCACAGGAGGATCGTCGTCGAGGGAGAGAAGAGACTTTAGCCCCTCTCCTCGAGGCCGAGTTCTTCCACTCATGGTGTTTTACGGCGCGAGCTCGTTTGAAATTCTTCGCGTGGAGTCGCGGCCGTATTTATAGAGCCGCGCGCGGACTCGCGAGTTCACGCACGTAGAATCACGCGCGCGCCTCCTCCTCTCTCCAGTAAAAAGGGGGAGAGAAGGAAGAAGAGGAGAGAGAGAGAGAGGTAGAAGGGAAGAAGACGAAAGGGAAGAGAAGGCAGAGAGGATAGAAGAGACACAGTGGAAACGGAGAGGAAAGGAGAGACAGAGAGACGCGTCGCGTCGACGGAGGGCAGAGCACGCGGCACGTCTGCGATCATGAAGCGATGCATCCGCGACAGGAGCACCGGCCCGCTTCGTCGTCGAGCACGTCCTCGACGTCGTCGAACTGTCTGCGCTCGCTGCCCCCACTGGCAGGCCTCGATTCACCGGGCATGATCGCCCGGCTGCTGGGGGCGAACGCGGCCCTCCTGTTCCTCCTGCTGCTCCTCGCCACGCTCACCACCGCCGACTGCCTCCACGACGTCTCCGTGAGTATTTCATACTACTTTGTTGCAGCGTTGCTTGGTATAGTCGATGGAACCGATACGTCAAGCTGTGAATCAAGGTGTCTAAGACACGAATTTGGGTAAATTGACATTTCAGCCGGTTTACCCTTTGCGGTGCCAATAGTCCAGTTAGGTCTGTACTCGTTTGGTCACTCTCGAGCAGTACCATGTAGTTTACCTTTGTTTCGATATTTCGGCGTAATATTAGTTGTAACATACTAAGTTTCGGTGTAATAACGATGCATAGAAAATGGTTTATTGTCACTTTTAATTTATAATTTGTCATTGTACGATATCTGGAGGCAAAAATTCTTACGTCGAGTGTAGGTTAAACCACTGCTTGTACAGTAGAATTTGAAGTTTACAGTGGCCTAAGTAATCTTTAAAAAATATTAATGTGATAAATTATACATACACTACTGTTCAGTAATTCAGTTAATTTCCACTCGTATCGTTTAAAATTTCATATCGAAGTCGATAGAGCGAAGTTTCTTCATTCTCGCCTAATTCATTCTTTGAACTTTTAAGCATTAGTGTATGTTCCTAAAAATATTTTAAAATGTCCATCATTTCATTAGCTATAATTTCAAAACAAACTGGGTTTAGGCCACTGTTACGCTGATAGCCTCAAATAAGGTGCCATATTTTTTTGAAGACATAATAGAAATTAGTATTGTCAACTGATCTACTTTTCTCCTTCGAAATAACTCCCTTGGAGAGTTACACCCACTTCAGGAAACAGTGCTGAAAATCTTCAATTGACATTGTCTCTACTTGGTTAATCGCAGATTAATTTTTATCAATAACTAAGAGCTCAATATCGTGTCGCTTGTATGAAAAATTACAGGATATCAATTGATGTAAGCTTTTAATTTACCACTTCACCGTATCGATTCCACCGACTACACTTTCGTTAGAACTGACTCGCGCTTTATCGCTGAAGACAGAGAATTACTCAGGAAGGTGATGTAAAGGAAATAGTTCGATAAAGAAGTTATGTATATTTCCACGTATTAATTCTTACATCATCTAATGCGTGTTTCCGCAAACGACGTTGTCATTCCAAGAGTGATTTTGTTCAGTGCAATATCGTGGAAATTATTATAGATGACGTCAATTCTTCAGATCGTATCAGTATTATGCAGTTTGATTACGACTTGAAGTTTCACGGATTATGAAGTATTTACACGTGTTGCGTTGACACATTTATCGGCACGCGTGGTTCAGAATAATCTCAACTTGTTCACTAATTCACACTTTTCTTTTTAGTACAGAGAAAAATACGCGTTTGAAATTTTTACCAATAATTAAAGTCACGATAAATCGGTGTTAATGCTACTTTTTCACGGGTGGGTTGTGAAAAATGGTAATTAACCCATTATAAATTAACGTAATAAAAAGTGACCTTAAGGTGACACGAATTAAATAGAAAAATGATCAGGCAGCATCCGAAATCATTTTCTAATAAAACCACGTACAAAAATACAGTTATTAAACAGAAATTTCTGTCGATCTCAAGTCAAACCAAAAATGACGAATCGACATATTTTCTCTAATCGATAGAAAAAAGTTCAAATTTCCGATCTCGTAGTAAAAGCTCACTTCTGAATGACCAAAGGTGGTTCACAAATGGCTGACCGAGCGCTCTCGATTCACGAGTGGCAATAACGAATCGGATATCGTAGAATCGGCAGCTGAACACGATACACACGCTGCGACACTACGAAAAATTCCCGAAGAACTTCCCATTGAGCAAGAACAATCGTCACTCGTGTATCCACACACTATCCAGGCCATGATACTTTCTAAATACTCGCGTGTTTTCAAGTCGTTCAACGGACTCGTGACGCGTGCAGAACACGATACCGCGAGAGTACGATAAGAAAAAAAAAAGCGCCCCGGTGGCGAGCAAAGCTTCCGATTAGCAGGAGCGTGTACACAGCGTTTGCACGGCCACCGTTTCATTAGTTTCACTTTCAGAGTGGAAATCCGATCCCAAATGGTTGTTTCCATGCGGTGCCACGAGCAATTGAGCAACGCTCCGATGGAAAATATTCATAAAATCTGCCTGTTGGTGCACTAAAAGTGGCGAGCAAAGGAAAAAAAAAGAAAAACCGAACGAGTGCTAAAAAGCATCTCGCGAAACGAGATAACCGGAATTGGACGCATATTAATCTGTTTAATTAAAGGCCAGATAGCCGGGAGTATCGGAGTGAAACGTGCTTATTCTTGATTTTTTTTTTACTCCACGAGGATCGACGATAATCCAAGGCATCGTTAACCGAATGCTCGCGCCGAGTCTTTCTCTCTCTCTCTCTCTGAACTCGATCCATTGAAATCGACAATACTTTTTCCACGTTTCAACGTGTTTCTCGTTTACGGCTGAATTAGTATTGACCGGTAGTTAGGTACACACGGGAATTGATCGATCTGGACGATCGTAAAACCGTTTAGTAGGCCATGACAGGATATTACGCGTGAACTGACACGCTGTAATCACGACGATTATCGTGTACGAGTTTGCTCGAACGCGCCGATACTAATCGGACATTTTGGCGCGATCTGGAGCACATGGTTCGAGCGAGAGACGTTTGGAACGAATTCTACCGAAGTTGGCGAATACGCCGGATGACTGTCTAGAGGAATATTGAAAACGCGCGTTTAAGCGTCGCGCAGCTCTTTTTACGCGCATACCGTGTAATTTAATTCGTCGCGTCGTCCTCGCGATGTCTCTTTCGAGCACGCTTCAAGCAGACGCTTAATTGACGCGAGTGAAACCGTGATTTTTGATGGAGTCGCTGAGGATCGTTAACGAGGATTTTGGAATTATTTCTACGTGAGTTACAAGTGTTTCTTTTTCTATTCGAAGGTTCGATAGATCACGTCAAAATTAATTTTTCATTTCCCTATTATCAGAGAATTATCTCTGCAAATATTCAGAATCAACGAATAGTTAAATTCTGCGTTCGAAATAGTGCAAATTGCGCCTTGATCCTTTTATTTAATAAAATTAATATCTCACGAATATTGAGGCAATTCGTTCCACTGTTATATCAGGTAACAAAGGGTCAGAAAAAATTTCTATCATTTACTTAACGATGGAGAAACCTCGCGAACTTTTCGGTTACCTAATATTAAACCCGAGGACGATGGACACACATAAGCGTTCACAAAAAATTTCGAACGCAATCAGTGACCCCGATATTTTCAAGAAACAAAAAAAAAATAAGGTGGACATCAAGTTAACCAAATATGTGCACTCGAGGAAAATCTAATTTCCACGTAATTTACTTAAGAAAAAAATCGAAGCATCATCATACTCTACAATTACACAAGTAATCAGAATTTCTACCTCCTCTTTCGAAGAATTAACAATCACAATCACCAAGAACAAAAAAATCCAGCGAAAGTGCTTCGTTCACGTGAAATGCTACACCTGATCAATTCCAACAATCACAGAGAATTGAATAAGCGTAGCCTATACAGCTTTTCTCCCACTCCAATAGGATCATCGGAACATTTCACCCTGCGATTCGGGGATTAAAGTCGACGGCACGTTCCCTTTGGTGCAGGGAACAACGGGCCGCAAATAGAATTCCTGGATGAGTTAGGCGAACAACAGAAAAGGGGACGCGTTTAGGAGTGGATGTTTCACGGAGGCCAACAATCTCTTACCCCCACATCGCCGTAGAAACGACGTTCTTCCGCAAATGCCAGACAATTTGTGCCGATTCATCGGCAGGGAAATTGGCTGAATGGTGTTTAGTAGGTAGTTTCAGGCTCACGTGAGGCCGCAGGGGCACCCGATAAAGCATTGTGTCAGCACGAACCCGGTAATAGCGACGTAATCGTCTAGGGACGGGGCGTAGGAAACGTTGCTTTCGCTAAGATGCCCTTGGTAATTACTATAATTTCATTTCGTTCGAATTCCGGCGATCCTGCGTTTCAAGGCCTGTCGCTTTCTAACGCGCCCCTTCGTCCCTCCTGTTTCGAACCCTCGAATAACGGATTCGGCGGAATATTCAGTCGAGCTATCTCAAGAAACTGCTATTTTCTTCCAGTCGTTGTTAAAATAGGATTTCTGAAATTATTTCTGTCCGTCGAGGTTCATTTATGAAAATGAATAAGGGCCCTAACGGTATTGTCACTACCAAATTCATTCTCCTTAACACGTTGAATGGCGGACCAATTCTACGTAACGTCTCTACCGCGCCGAAATGAATTTTTTATTTAAATACAACGCACGGCAATATGCATAAATAATATGTGAACAGTTAGAGATAGAACTATTTAAATATGCTGTGTGGTGTGTTAGATGAAATTTTACAAATATTACCATTTTTTCAAATTAGATACTTTCACTAATCTTCACCCCCAACACTGTCATTTCTATCTTCTCCTCTAGAGATATAAAAATTTCAAAATTTGGTGGGTTATTCGACAGTTTATCTCTCCCTGTCAGGTGTCTCTAAGTCAATTAAATTCCCACATCGCTACCCCTGCAACTTCCCAAAGATCCTAAAAAATTCGCGTGTTTCGCGGACCCAGGTCGATGCGGGCGGGATAAAAATGCCCTCGGTGGATATTAAAATTTAATTTAGATCAGAATTCGCAGCTGCAGCTCTCAGATTACCACCCACAGATTCAGGGACATCAAAGAGGAGCGTTCCTGGTCGAGCGAGACACTTACAGCCGAACTTTTTCGTTGCCTCGCCACCGATGATCCCGATAACGTCTCCACGCCAACTACATCGCCTCTCCGGTTTATATTTAGTGCATCATTTCTCTCTCTCTCTCTCTCTCTCCTTCTCCTCTTGTTCGATCGCGATGTTTTCGTGCACGAAACACCGTCGCATCCCCTGTCGAATCGTAAATCCGTAGAATTGCTTCTCCAGCTTGTCAAACGCGTCCGAACGAACGATCTCCGTTCTCCGAGAGCTGTAACATCGATACCGGTGCTCGGTTGTCGGTAATCTTGTACGAACAACACGAGCGGCAGACGAGGAGCGAAGGGAACGCGTAATCAGATAAAGGATAAGCATTTGTTTGAGTTTCTCCTTGCGTCCTTATCTGGACTAACAGGCCAATTTATGGGTTGATCCTTGGACGAGAAGTAGATAGCGAACAGATGGTGGACCGTTCTTCCTTTCTCTCGCGCTCTCTCGCGTTTACTGTTATCGTCGTGCAAGAGAGAGAGAGAGCGTCGGGGGGAAGATGTTCTTCTCTTTTGAATTTCGCGACAGGAGAGATGATATGCGATCGGTTTTGATTAATTCACTTTTTCTCTCAATAAATGGAGAACTTTTTAACCCTTTGATGCCTGGAATGATTACCGGTCTGCACTCACTTTCAATTTTTATATAAAAATTTAAAGATTTTTATAACGTTTCTGAATAGCACAGTGGTGTATGCTTCCGTTTTTGAGACAGTGTCTCCGAAATGAAAATCAAGGAAAAATTGCTCAGGTTAACGAGTGATAATAGACTACACAGAAAATTTCAAAAATCACACTCTCCCGAATTTCGGTAATTCTTAATTTTCAAAATAGTACATTGGCTTCTACCACTCCCAATCATTCCTCCATCAAAAACCCAGAATTCCTAATCACTAACGGTACACACACCACGAGGAAAACTGAGCAGAATGGACAAACGTCGATGAGAAAACATCGCCGCGTCTTCCTTCGTTCAGGGTGAAGAATGGCGAACTTCCTGTCGCCTACACGCGCGTTTACGCGTTTCTCCCGCGGACAAATGCCCGTTCTCTAATTAATAATCGCATCTCGACCCGACTAAAGAAACACGACGTGTCAATCACCCGTGACTTTCGTGCCGCGTAAAAATGCACGGCTGACCTCGAGGACACCCCGCGGTGAAACTTCCTGTCGCGAGATATCTACTCGCTCGTTCTCTCCGTCTCTCCCTCTCTCTGTTATTCTATTAGCGTGCGGAGATCGCCGGAATAATTTACCGCTATTCAACGAAGAACACGGGGTCACGTTGGGACAATGTAGCGATGCGAGTAGGTCGCGAGCCTTACACGCCAAGGATCCTTCGCCTTTCGAAGATTAATAATCGGGACGATCCACGCTGGTACTCGAAAAGGGGTATTGTTAACGGCAGGGAGCTCCCTTTGTGATCCATCCCTATAGGGGATCGAGAGGATCGTTGTAAGTGCGCCTTTAACAGCTGGCGGTACTAATGATTGTAGCTAAAGGGGTAATCTGTCTGATAGCAAGTTATCGGGAGTTTCTGTAATCTATCTATCTGTAGGATCCTTTGTAAAAAGCGGAGACCTTTGTGGAAAGTTCGATGATTCGAGAGGATGTTTGTAACGAGAATTTTCAAGTACCGTTTCTGAGTATTCGGTTATCTATTTTTTTCTCTGGTTTGTTCAGTCGGGTGACGATTTTTTTTAAGAGGACTATTGTTTTCTGCTTTGAGAGGCATGAGCTCAAACTGACATTGGAAGTGTATAGTTTTTTATTTATGTGGTTAACTGAGAAATGTTTAACGACTGGAAAGAGAACTTAGTCCGAACTAATACGTCAAAATGAAACATTTTAAAGTATGAAACATTGCTTAGGTAGAGTACACATTCCCTGAATTTTACACTCTGCTGATAACATACACATTACTTAGAACGAGATTTTTTAGATAAAAGTTGCTCATTTCTAGACCTACATTATGGAAATAATTCGTTTCACCTAGATTCCCATTGGAAGTTTCTATAAAAATTTTATAAAAAGTGGGTTAACCTATATATCTAAATTCCACTCTCAACGATAGTCAAAAAATATTAAGATGAAATGTGACAATAAAGTTACTCGAGAGAACATTTCGAACAAGCTAGCGAAATTTATTCGTGGATCGCCCTGTACGATCCAGAGATTGCAAGTTTCTTTGCACTTCCGTGTGCGGAACCACGATGTTTATCCCTCGATTTCCATGGTCCGCCTAGTAGAAACGGGAAAGACGTTCTCTCCTGGCACCCCGTAGAGATTCTTCCTCCCGCAGGATCGGTCGAGGCAGCTCGATTAGCTTCTTACTGCGTATCGTGACGACTATCGCGTGGAATTTCAGCCCGTCCCGGGGCAGGAAGTATGTTAACCTCGCGGCGTGCAAAAAGTTGTCGTCTCAACGGGGAGGAAAGAAAGAACGAAAGGGTATACACGAGCGAGGACGATCGAGAGAAGAGATACACACACTCCGAGGAGTATGGTGGTTCTTTCTCGATCCCGTACGTCCTCCGTCAATCCTTTGCCGATCTTTGTTCTCACCCTCTCCACCTCTCTCTCTCTCTCTTGTGCTTTTCCTCCTCGTTTCTTCTTTTTCGTATTCCGCGCGGCTGTCGTTCCATTGTCTGGAGGAACGGTGAAGATCGGCGGCCGGCTGACGATTAGAATTCCGCGAGAAACGGATTCCTCGACGTCGCTGTTAGTCGGTTAACGATTCCAACTGTACCGCTCGAGTGTGACACGGAAAGGTTGATTTATCGCCTGTCTCGGACAGCATTTAGTCGCTGTTTAGCGTCTGGAGATGGTTCTGTGAAAATTCGTGGAATCCTTGATGAAAATTTCGTGACATCCTTGAGGAAAGTTTTATGAAATTTGGTCGACTTCTTGTGATGATTTTTATGAAAATTCATGGAATCCTTGATAAAAAACTTCGTGAAATTTTTCTCGAAACCTGGTCCATTTCTTATGATAAGTATCAGATTGGTGCATATGAAATTGCCAATCACAGAAAAATCGTTTACAGTACAAAAATTACAAAGACAATCATTCTTCATTCTTCAGCTAAAAATCGACAGTTCAGAAGCAATTATATTGTCGCAGTTGCCTACTTCAGAAGAGATGTATTCGCAAGTAGATTAGAGCAATTACGTTTTATGAGTTCAAAGGTGCAGCTACAATTACTGCAGCTGAAGCAGTAACACGAATAAATGATCAACTAATGGAAAGAATGTTTTCGACAATAGACAGTGTCTACAATCATAAAAAAATCATTATAGACAAGAATGTGATTGATAAGGCCACCAAGACTGTATTCAGCTTCCTGGTACGAACAATGGAAACTTGCTCATAGTCTCATAGGCCAAAACTACTATTTTTTTCCGAATTAACGAACATTGTGCAAATCAGTAACGCAATTAACTCTCAAGTAAAAGAGCAGCATTGCACCCTTACTCACACTTCAGCCAATCATTCAATGCCAAACGTAACTCGTCGATTTGTCACCTAATCACATAAGTATCCTGCACGTTCTATCGCAACACCAAAGAAGTGAAAACGTATTTTTAAAGAAGCTCCAGTCACTTCAAAGAACAATACTAATTATCGAACAATGCGCGTGTCTGGTTGCACCTTTATCCGGACACTAATTAATCCTTCAACGAGAAGCGTGACACAGAAAGGTTGACACGTCGTCTCTGTTTACAGGACGGTATTTAGGTCCGTGTTTCAGTATCCAGAGAGAACTCAGAAACGATATTTTTTCCCT
>NW_017100427.1:3530642-3589849 GCF_001263275.1 Habropoda laboriosa
CGTGTACGATTGATTTCTCGGAAAAAGAAACTTAATGGATAATGTTAATTGGCGTACGCAACACGCGTGACATTGTACCTTTACTCGCGCGGGCTTTAGCAATCGTTCAGCTCCAAGTGGGAACCTATCGGAACGAGTTATTCCGGTATAACTTGCCCGCGCACAAAGAACTGCCCTCATTAATATTGTGTATTAAATACAACTCGTTTTCTGCACGGCCGATTTAACGATTCCCGCGAAACGACCGCCGCCGTGTTCTACAAACGGAGCTGTTTCGCCTTGCTGCTCGCTCCGAGAGAGAGAACCCGCGTCTCGTTCCTCCAATCCACGCGATCGCCGTTCTCAATTATCGATCTCATTAGCCGCTAATGTTGCTCTCCATTATCTACTCCTACCATCGCACACGTCTCACGGGTTCCGAATTCAGAGAGAAAAAATTGAAAACTGCACTGGTGGCGTTTGAAGTTCGTATCCAGGCGTAGAAGAATTTTTTCCGGTGATTTAGCTCGAGCAACGTTGTCAACGTTAATTAGACGCTGGAGTACAAGTGTCACTTTCGCTAAGTTAATCCGGTGGAAATTGAAATGAAGTTTATCGTCTCTAAACATCGTGTAAAAGAGTTCGTCTCGGAGATATGGGAAATTTCCCGTCGTTTGTTACTTCACCTTCGTTAATTCGAACGACGGTCTTTCGTGAAAAATTCTTGAGAATACTGTGTCCGATCTGGTGAATTTAAACGAAGAAATTAACGCGTTGGTCACTTTTGACAGGAGATTGTTTCGTCGACGGTGGTCATCGGTGTCCGGAGTGACTCAAGTGTTTAGAATAATTGAAAATTTTGAACGTCACCAGTTAACTAGACGTTATTTTGAATTAAAAAATAAAAATAATAAAGCATAAAAAAATCTTAGAATGACGAAAATTTTCTTGCGGTCCCCTGAGCAAAACACCTAAATCTGGCGTGGCAGTCGACGTGTTAAGGAGGAAATGTAGAGTAAGACATTTTTTCACACAAAGTTTCTTCACCGAATAAATCGAGGTGTAGTTACGATTCTGTGAACGTTTTCCAAAGGATTTCCTGCTTTCATATGTTCGAGTGCGTGAATAATTTTCCCATCGAGCACAGAGGACTTAACGTGGCTGTATAAGTAAAAACTCATCTGTGTCGAATTTACCATTTCAAGGCATATTGGTTTTCACTCTTTTTTTCCCTTTTTTATCCTGCAATATCTAACGTGATAAGATTACGACCGATTCAACAGAAATATTGGATCTTACTTTTGTTTCACTTTTTACACTTCGCTATCTAACGTGATAAGAGTAAAATGAAATTGCAGGTAGTTCGCAGCGATATTTGCTGGAGGTAGGCGTAAGCAAGTGCGTGTATCCTCGATGAATCTTCGATATCGATTAATTCAGAAACGAAGTTTCCAATATTTTTCAATTATTTAATCAGATTGTATTATCAATTCATGGACACTCTGTACATTAACTATTCTCGACTAATAAATTTTCTACTCCAAACATTTAGATTTTACAATGATTAATAGTGCTGAGAGTTAGACGTAGGCGTAAGTTAGATCAATTTATTCAGAAACGAGGCTTCCTGTAAAAAGATATTACTCAATCAGGTTGTACTATCAATTTAGAAACACTCTATATATTAACTATTCTCGACTAATAAATTTTGCAACTGGAACATTTAGACTTTGGAATGACTAATAGTGTTTACTGAAATTTAAACGCAGGCGTAAGTGAGATCCATTAATTCAGAAATGAAGCTTCCTGTACAAAGATATTACTCTACATTCTCGACTTATTTAATCAGTTTGTACCATCAATTCAGAAACACTGTATACGAAATATTCTCGGCCGACAAATTTTGCAACTCGAACATTTACACTTTCCAATGATTAATAGTAAGTACTCGCTGAAATTTAAACGTAGGCGTAAGCGAGATCAATTCATTCAGAAACCAAGTTTCCTATTACTCTGCATTTTGGACTTATTTAATCAAATGGTATCACCAATTTAGGAACACCCTGTATATTAACTATTCTCACCTAATAAATTTTCTACTCCAAACATTTAGACTTTACAATGATTAATAGTACCTACTGAAACTTAAACGTAGACATAAGTAAGATACATTCATTCATAAACGAAGCTTCCTACGAAATTCAGAAACACCCTGTATATTAACTATTCTCACTCGATAAATTTTCTACTCCAAACATTTACAGTTCCAAATGATTAATAGCACATACAGTAAATTTAAACGTAGACCATTTATTCATAAACGAAGCTTCCTCTGAAATTCAGAAACACCCTGTATATTAACTATTCTCACTCGATAAATTTTCTACTCCAAACATTTACAGTTCCAAATGATTAATAGCACATACAGTAAATTTAAACGTAGACCATTTATTCATAAACGAAGCTTCCTCTGAAATTCAGAAACACCCTGTATATTAACTATTCTCACTCGATAAATTTTCTACTCCAAACATTTACAGTTCCAAATGATTAATAGCACATACAGTAAATTTAAACGTAGACCATTTATTCATAAACGAAGCTTCCTCTGAAATTCAAAAACACCCTGTATATTAACACTTAACAGACGGGTTGTTTCTTCTCTGTCTTCCTCGGTTTCCGGGCATCTTTTAAGAGAAGCGTAATACAAATTCAAGCAAACACGTAAATCTACGTGGGCCGTCCTAGGAAGTCAGAATGGAAAAACGTAAAATTACGTGACCCGTCCGTTAAGTGTCAACTGTTCTCACCCGATAAATTTTCCACTGGAAACATTTCGACTCCGGAATAATTAATGGCAGCGAAAGCTCCGAAAATGATCGCCAGAGTAAATGGCAACACACTTGGTACAATTCTAACAGAAGCTACTAGGGCCCACTTGAAGAGGTAGTTACGAATCCATCGAACATTTACCGCCGCCGGTTCTCCGACGTGCCATTAATCGATCCTCGACAATCACACCGTAAATTCCAACGGATCCACGAGGAAGCGGCGCGGCGGCCAGAATGGTATCTGGAATACGGCCAGTCGTAACGCACCGCCACTTTTTCACCGCGGGGCTTTTCCTCCGCGCGAATGCGAGCGTAAATTCTGGGGCTAGGGGAGAGACCAAGGGCGGAGAGGAGTAGTCGCGAAGTGGGAACCGCGCGGGTGAAATTTACGGACGTGAAATAGACAGACGGCCGTTGAATGAACGACGAAACGCATACGCGCGTATAGTGGAACTCGGGTAATGGATCTCGAATACCATCGTGACCATAAACGTCCCACGAGAGCCACTGTTTTATGAGATAGGGGGAGAGCTACCGGCGAACGCGTATCGTGTGCGCGAGTGTAAAATGAAACGTCGCGAGAGGGAAAGCACGTTTTTAGACGTATTCTTCTTTTATTCTCTTTTTTATGCGAGGTAATGATAAAGGAAGAAGTTGGATTTTAGGTTCATTGAAAGATTCATTCAGTCTTTCTCGAGATGTGTTTGTCTTTTCGGAGGAGCAAAGAGACGTTTTGTGAGTAAATAGAGACACATTTCTGGCACATGGTTAAAGGTACAAGGGTGCGCGGGACGTACGAGTTTTAGGGAAGTTGGATGGAGTTGAGTTGGGAGATTAGATCGCGTGGAATTGTCGGGAGCAGAGATCAATCGGTAGTGAGAAATGGTACTTGATAGCCTGACTTTAGTCACTATTTCGTAACGTGCTGTTTTTTGGAATTTAGTAGTAGTGCAAGAGTCATTTTCGTGAGATTATACGTATGCACCGAGGAGTTTGAAAAATAGAGAACGAGTTTAGCGATCTTTTTATGTTAATTGTTTGCATTCATTTCTGAAACGTTGCCAAGTTTTTATTAATAAATATAGCTGCAGAGAGGAAATAGAAATTTTATTTTCAGCTATCGCTCTTCATTTGCAAACATTCAACGCTATTATCATCTATACTCCCTTTGTCGCACTCAATCTCTCTCTTTCAAGCTCTCATTGAAACTCTCTACTCAATTACATACTCTCTTTCTCTCTCTCTCTACCAAATTACTCTCTCTCGCTTAAGCTCTCTCCTCTTTCTACTCAATTAAGCTCTCTCCTCTCTCCACTCAATTACTTTCTCGCTCTCTCTCGAATACAAACACACCCGCTTTCCACAAATAGCCGCGCTTTCGGCGGTCTTCTCTCAACGAAAGCTTCAACAACTTCACCGGCCTCCGCGAACCGATCCCCCGCGATTCGCGGCTCGTTCCGCGGAGATAAACGCGGTTTAATGAAGAGCGACGGGGCGATCCGGAAATAACCGTGGCCGTAAACCGTCTCAAGACCGGACGTTGCAAACGTTCGCACGAGAGAAAACAAGAGGAACGTTTCAACGACTTCTCTCTCCTTGAAGAAGCTCAGGCAGGTGACTTGCCTTCCTCCTTCGCGATAGCTCCTCCAGCTTTACGGTTTCACGGTTCGAGCTCGAACTAATCCCGCGAATTAAGCCTCGTTAATAGCCAAGCCAGAAATACCGGCACTTTTTCTCCAGCGAACAAGTCTCCGTGTGCCGCGTGTTTCCGAACCAACAAACCAACCGAACCGGCAAAATTGAGCGAGGAGGAACGAGCGTCAACCTCGACGAATCAATTATCATCTCATTTGCCGCGGAACATGATTTCAACATGACTCTGATTGGACGTTCCCCGACGACCAAGACGTATACTTGTCACAGCGAGTTCATCTTTGCTCACTTTATTCTGCTATTGCGTTTTTGCTCTTCCTCTTTCGAAGAGATGAGTTGCGCAACCTTGTCGACAGAGATGCGTTTTTCTGCGTAGAATTTTCTGCGATAAATCGAGAAAACGTTGCACTGCAAGTTGGAGATAAGAAGTTACGGAAATTTCGTACGAATCTGCTCATCTTATCAACTTCTTGTCAACGAAAATCTTCCCTTCTCTCACCGAAATAATTTTCTACGAACAGATGGAAGTTTAAAGACCTTCCAGAACGAAGCTCATCTTCAGCGCTCGAATCCTCAGCTTTCCAACTTCGTAAACCACCTCCGTACTGTTCTAGGATCTACAAGATCGTTTCTAAAAACGATACACAAGCTTGCTAGGTCTCGAACATCTTTGAACTCGGGAAGAAGAGCTACACGAGGCTAAATATTTGAAAACGTGCTCGTTCGGTGAAGGTCTAATTTCTCGAAACAGATTTTCGAAGAAAGTTGCCCAGTTGGCCGCGGTAATAGAGCTTCCAGCGGCAGACAGCGGCGGGAAAACAAATGCACGAGTCTAAAGCTGTCAAGAAAGCCTATTTTTACATCGTTTCCCTTCGACGAGACCGAGCAATCTCTCGCTGAACACATCTGAATCTCGCACGCACACGTAAACACGTCTCTGAAAGTCTCCGAATTTGTACACGTTCACAAATTCCGATCTTCGCCGACTCACACAGATATCGTATATTTTGTCCCATATTTTTAACCCACGATGGCGAAAAGAAATACGAATTTTTCTTTCTCGCTCGTATTCCGCATATTCCGGACAAGAAGATACGAATCGTTTCATTAGATTCCGCCAAAGTGGGCGGACACAACAGCGTGTTGCTCCTCATTGCACAAGGGAGACAGTAAATCACGCGATGATCTCATCATGGCATTAAGATATTGCACAGAGAGAGAGAGAGAGAGAGAGAGGAAAGGGCGAAGAGATGCACGTGGAAGTTACAGGAGACGCGATAAACAAGCGGCCGCGCTACCGTTGCAGCGGACAATAAATTCCGTGGGAGTCTCGTTCAGCGACGTTCTTCCGACACGTGACACGTTTAAGCGCTCCGTGTCGGGACTACGAGCAACGGGCAATAGTTCAGAGTTATCGTTTTTCACTGCAAATCGCCTGGAGAACGTAACTCGCCGGACGAGGCTTAAGCGAACGAGAAATGCATCTATCTTTGTGATTTTTTTTTTTTTTCTTGAGGAAGTGAATGAGGTTGTGTGTTCGTTTTCTGGCATTAGAGAGGGTAGACTTTGGTCTAACAGTTGTGTAAATTTTGTTGAGAAATATTAAAGAATAACAATGATAGAGGTATTTTTGTTGCACTTGTTTTTGGAGGGAAGAGTTTGAAGCTTCAAAAATATACCTACTTTTGTGATTTTTTTTTTAAGAAGTGAATAAAGTATGAACGTTAATTTTTTGTCACTAGAGAAGGTATACTTTGGTCTAATATATGTATAATTTTTGTTGAGAAATATTAAAGAATAACAACGATATAGGCACTTTTATACAACTTGTTTTTCGGGTAAAAGTTTGAGGGTTGAAAAATGCTCCCATCTTTGCGATTTTTTTTTGAAGAAAGTATGTAAGTTACGAAAGTTTCCTTTTAGTCGTTCAAGAGAGCATACTTCAATGTAATAACTGTATAAATTTTGTTAAGAAATAAGGAAAAGTAACAAAGATATAGCTATTCCAATAGCACCCGTTTCTCAAGGGTTGTAATTCTAAATATTCTCTACTTGGAACAAAAAATACCCATAAATTTTTAGCATTTAATATTTTATAAATTCAATATTTTTAGAAATTCATTCGAAATTGGTCCAGCAACTTCAAAACTTATGCTACCACTTTTCCAAAGACTGCAAAAGATCTCTAACATTCCGGTAAGAAAATTGACAGAAACAAATACTTCAAAAAATTGTACACTTTTAAATCGCTCCCTGCAAGTTGTTTAGATAAAGACTGGTTCTGGATCTCGAGAATATTTCTCCCTCTTCTAAACCAGAATAAAACGAATTTTCTTTCCGAGATAAGAGGAGAAAAATCGAAAAAAAAAAAATGGATTGTGCAACGATTTGGAAAGTCTTTTACATAGTTCGCTGTATAGGTCGATTCTCTTGTACTCTCGCTTTCACAGTTTGCTCACGACAAACAGACCCAGAAAGAGAGAGAGAGAGAGAGAGAGACAGCATGGAACATGCTTTTGTAAAACTAAAGAGATGCAAATTTAACTGGCGGCGCACTTAAGGCTAGTGAAACGCTGCGCCCGTTTCAATGGGTGCAGTTCGAGGCTGTCTTCCGCAGGCTTGCGTTTCAAATTATCCGATAATAAAGTTCGAAACTTTATAATCCACTCGGACAGAAGATTGCTGGAAAATCGTATTTTTCCATTATGCAACTTCGATGTTGAACACAATTTCCAGAGAATGGTCTATTCGCTTCTCGTAAATTCGAACTATGAATCTCTTTGCCGTTCTTCTATTCGAATCCACTCGAAGTTTACATCTCGGAATGTTGTCGTGGAATACGTGTCGCAAATAATGTAACAATTTAAAATCGATAAAAAATTTCAAGGTGTTTTACAAACTTTTGCAATATTAACATTTCTGGTTCAAGTAAGTAAACATATTCATTTTATTTCACGTGTCTAAATATTAATCGTGTGTGATTGAAACATTTGTTTTTTCAATTATAGACCTTACGCTGAATGTACTGTTAAGTAATTAGCGACGCATTTGACTCGTATTGCTTTTATATTAAACTAATTAGATACGGAAGGTAGAAGTTAGAATCTTTCGAGGAATTTAGAGCGCTTTCTTCAATTTTTCTCTGCTTACTAGAATCAAACAGATTTCGATTGACCATAATTTTCCATTCCAACGGACGAAATAAAAATTGATCATTATTTCCAATGAACAATTTACTAAAAATTATAATAGCAAAGTAACAAATAAATAAAAAAAACGAAACTTACAAAATCCAATTGTCACTTTCAAATCCCATTTCGTTACATAGTATCAAAAAACGTCCCATAGCATTAAATACGGTCAAGAAAACCATCAAATCCCCCAAAAAACCTAAAAAACATCCTCCTAGTAACAGCTCTACGCACAGTCCCCGGAAAGTGGAATCTGCCGATGAGTGGACAGACCGATCGCTAAGCCAAAGACGTTGTTCGAGCGCGTTCTTTCGCAAAATGCTGCAAGTCTTCGCGGAAGGGACGAGAGTCGCATGACGAGAGCCGTTCCGTTGAATCGTCGCGGACAAGGCGATCGTAAAACGACCACGTATAATATCTCGATACATACACACAGTCACAACGATCGTCCTTCAATTCCTTAACCCGACCGTTTTGCGCGAATCAGATCGATGCATGTCCCACAGAGAGAGAGAGAGAGTGAGAGAGGAAACCAATAGCCACTTTATCGCTGAGACATCGAAATCTCCATGCAAACAGGCTACACTCTCTATGCATGTACCATGGCGTATAAATAGGAATACAAATTGCCAGCGTGCATTAAACAAATGTCGCGTAACGTGGTAGAACAGTGGCGATCCAGTCACGCCGCTGTTACGCTTCGTTTAAAAAGCCTCCAATGACATTTACTCTGCGGGCCTGCAAGAGCGTGTACCGTGACCACACCGTTCCTTGCTCGAACCCAACCCAAAAAGATTCAAGGGGCTGTGCTAGGCTGTTGTAGAATTCGCGTATAGTCTTCGTGTATGCCTCGTTTAAAACCGTCACAATTAGTCTTTCGGGTGGTTGTTAATAAGATTCGTATTGTCGCTTGTCTGGGCTCGATCGGAGCCATTTGAGGTATTGTTTCGGTAGTAGCTATTGTTTGTTGAATTTAGAGGTGGAAATTGTGGGAATATGTTTTGTGAGAAGTGTTGGGGTGGAGTATTGTTTAGAATAGTGGAGTGGTTTAATTGCGACTCGAGAAGTTGGCTGGTAGTCGGTTTAAGTTGCATTATCGATGGAAGTAGAGTTTCATATTCTTTTTAATTAGGATTTTTTGACATTTGAATTTAGAGGGTAGAGTGAGTGGAAATTGAATTTTGTGATTAACCCTTTAACTGTGGGAGGAATGTAAATGTGTATGGGTGTGCTGAGCATGTCACATTTACTGTTGCACTAAAGAGATATAGCATTTGATGTATTGTTGCATTCTGCGCGGTAACTGTTCAAATAAGTGAATATTGCGAATTGTTTCCATCTAGTTGGCTGGAGTACATGGTTTGCATGTGTGAAATAAATCTTGCTTCGGAGTTACTACTACAAACTTATGGAGCGTGCACGTAATTTGCAATTTTTATCAGTTATCGTTATCACACCTAATTGTATTGAATTTTTCTTAAATTTCTACTGAAATTTCTACGTATAGTTGGGGCCACGATATAGCGAGGTCGTAAATTAAACTCTCAAGAATCGGCACCGATTGATGTTGCGGCACTCAAGGCCGTGTGTTGCAGTCTGTTTGAGGGTTCCAACAATAAACGAATGGTAGCATATGATTTGGTACTTCAAGTAGAAAATGGTATTTCATTTACAAATGGAAAATATGTTAATATTAAAGCTACACAATCCTTTTGCATTTTCTATCTGCATCTTGTAACCGTACTTCCAAATGCGGCTTTTCCCAGAAGAAAAAAACCCTAAATTGTCCTAGCTGAACTAATATTGTGAGATCAGAAATATAAATAGATATTTATTAGCAAAATATAAGAATAACTATGATACATTGGGCTTTGACACACGCCTCTCGACTTTTTCAAACACACTGTGCCCTTTCATCCCTCGCACGCCGTACTTTATAGCCAGGCCCTCCGTGAGCCTCTTGTCGCCGGGGATTTTCCCTTTGGGCCTGGCTATCGTCGCTCGTCGCCCGCTTTCTCTCTCATCCTCACAATTACGATACTACAATATTCTAACCCAAATGAGTAAACGAAAGCTACTTTCGTTTCAGCGAAAGTAACATAAAATCACGATCCTTTTTATAAAAGGTCCAAGTGTGTCACAGTTGAAGGGTTAAATTCCACGTGAAACGACATCTCGACAAAGATTCAGAAATGAATCCAATGAAAATCAACCACCAAAGCTACTTTCCATTCAAACCCATAGATCCTCCAGCGAAAGCAAGGCAAACCAATTCCTCCATCTATAAAGGGTCAAAGTATGTCGCGTTAAAGGTTTAAATTCCACGTGAAACATCTCAACAGAGCTTCACCAACAGCAACTAAAGCCTTACAGAAATGAATCCAATAAAAATCAAACACCAAAGCTACTTTCCATTCAAACCCATAGATCCAGCAGCGAAAGCAAGGCAAACCAATTCCTCCATCTATAAAGGGTCAAAGTATGTCGCGTTAAAGGTTTAAATTCCACGTGAAACATCTCAACAGAGCTTCACCAACAGCAACTAAAGCCTTACAGAAATGAATCCAATAAAAATCAAACACCAAAGCTACTTTCCATTCAAACCCATAGATCCAGCAGCGAAAGCAAGGCAAACCAATTCCTCCGTCTATAAAGGGTCAAAGCATGTCACAGTTAAAAGGTGAAAAATTCCCCCGTACCATTCTCGATCCGTACAAAATCTGTTTCACGGTGGAACGACATCTGGACAAAGACCGACCGACAGCAATTAAGCGTCTCGAAGATTAATCGAAGGAAAATCAGACGCGT
The DNA here is from genome assembly GCF_001263275.1 of Habropoda laboriosa. Classification (NCBI taxonomy): domain Eukaryota; kingdom Metazoa; phylum Arthropoda; class Insecta; order Hymenoptera; family Apidae; genus Habropoda; species Habropoda laboriosa. Next base: position 3,541,105 of record NW_017100427.1, read on the forward strand.
ACCGCTTGGGGCAGCGACAACGTCGCCCTGTTCGCGGAATTCTCATGGAGAGCGAATATACGCGGCACGATTTACGCGACGTCGCGTCGCCCAAGAGCAGACGTCATCCTGACCATAGTAGGTGGACGAGGACCTTGGCCTTCGGATCGCGCGCACCAGCACATAAATCAGGCCGCGATCTCGCCATAGCGAGCGTTCCATCGCCGCGGCCGACCGCGAGTATTAAATCCACGGTAGCCGCTGCGAAGAAATCACCGGCCATTTTCGGACGTTGGACACTCCGGCCGCGCTACCATCTACGGTATAGTCGGGGCGTCAGCCCGCGAAACGAATGTCATTGCTTCCGAACCTTATCCATCTTCTTCGGCATGGCCGTCGTCGCCGTTTCTCCATTGCTGCGCGCTTCCTTTTTTCCACCCGTCTCTCCCTCTCCCTTTCTTATCCACCCTTCTTCTCCGAGAGATCTCTCGCGGCGAAAATGCCCACTCTCGATCGTTTCTTTATTTTTTTTTTTTTTCGGGAGACCGGTGTACCTCGTGGCTAATTGTGCTTTTTGGATTGTTAATGCGGGGAGAAAGGATGCAGTTGTTTCGCGTACGGGAGTTTTTGCTGGTGGGATGGAGAATGATTTTGGGAGGTGGATGAAGTTGCTGGGTTACGGTGACGGTGTGCTTGTGGATTGATGTGGTAGATCTTGGGTTGTAATGTGACTTGCTAGTTTGGGATTGGTGGGTGGGGAGGAGGATTCGATTAATTTTAGGGTTTGTGGTTTGTAGTTGTGTTGGAAAGGAGGACTGGAATTTCTGGGGTAGCGAGGTGAAAATGAACGAGGACTGAGATGGAAAGTTTGTAGCAAATATGATCGATTTTTGTGAAATTTGAAGGTGAAGTGAAATCTGTGTCGCGAATGACTCGATGCTAGAAGAGAAGAAATTAAACACAATTAAATTTTAATGGATGTTATTAGCCCAAATAAGAAATTCACTACCTTTCGTACTTACGAAGGGACACTCTAACCCTTTGAGTACCTACTAAATTTCAACACGCGAAAGTAAACCTGCAGACTGAGATGTTTCGTTTATTTTAAGGCACAGGATACTTTAGTTAACCAAATATTTCAACCAAATAATTAATACACAATCATAATGATAATATCACAGTCCTCAAAGGGTTAAATTATTATTAGAACTAGAAGCTACAATTTTCCCGAAGGAGAATAAAAAGAAGAAGGAAAAATAGTAGACTGCTTATTACTAGATTCGCATAATTCATGAATATTTACAACACACCTCCCACGGGACATCGTTGAATTTATTAAACCATCCGCCCACACTTAATTCCCAACGATAAATCGCAAACTCCGAGATGGAAAGGATCCAAGACACGCGTGAATCGAATCACGTCCCTCAATTTCCACAAAATAAACGATCATACGTGCTCGAGTACAGTTACGCGAGCATAAAGCACCGACAAACGCGCACAGGTGAACACCGATGGAATGTGTCTTGGTAGGGTGCCGTTCAGGGATGCTTCGAATGCGAAACGGTATTAAAGTTGCATACGTAATGCCAGTGAATCATTTGCTGCACGGTCTCACGGAATTCTCCGTACTCTGGCGACCAACAGAGAGCCTTTCTTCGATCGCATTACGTTCTCGATCGATTCGTAGTAAAATTTTATCAATTTTAACCCTTTCGTGGCTTGAATCTTGCGTATCTGTTTATCTGTATTTTTTTTCGTTATCATAATTCAGCATTAATTCTTGCTCCTTCCATAGAAATGTGAAATTGCGATCAACCATAATTTTTCTTCTCGCGAATAAAGAAAAATCGAATCATAAAGGATGAACTTCTATTTTTTCTTTATTGCTGCACTATTGCATTACATTATTGCCAACCAATTTTTTATAGTGATTCAATATTTATTCTCGCTCCTCTCGTCAAAATGTATATTTCTAATAATTAAATATTTTTAGTTATTAAAATTGTAATCAATTCTAATTTTATTGCATTACTATTACTAGCCAACTTCTTTGGAATAATTCAATATTTATCGTTGCCCCTCTCGTCGAAATGTAAAATCTGAATCAACCGTAATTTCAACGAATCTTCTGGCGAGCGAAAAAAAAACTCGGGCCACAGAGAGTAAAATTCAATTTTTTCTTATCGAAAATCCTCGACAAAGACAGTTTTCGTCACTGTCCATCCCCAAGAATCGTTCGCTCCGGTGCGTGGCACGCGGTTTTTGCGATTCCATCGGGGAGATGCAAGACACCGGCGGACTTCAGCCTAGTTTGGCCATGTCCACCGCGGCGCATACAAATTCCACGCGTCTTCTGCTTGTCCCTGCGGAGAGGAACTCTCTCGTTTCATCCGTCTGCTTTTTCTTCCACCACCGTGTCGCGGAAGAAGCGACGAATTTGGCCTCGGGGCGATTGCCGGAATTATTTCGATGCTTTGAATATCTTCGCATTCGCGACGCGTCCTCGGCCCATTGAAAATTTTATCGATCCAACGTCTATCGTCGTTAACCTAACAAGCAGAAATGAAATCTCTCTCAACTCTCTCGACGTAACTTCGACGACTGAAAGACGAATTCTGCCATTTCGCAGACTTTTCTCTTCTAAAACTGTATTTCAACGGATTAATCGGTTACTATACCTCTCCACATTGATACTTTCATTTCAGTTTAGAAATTCGCATGGAAATGAGAAATTATAAAATTTAAAACGTTCATAAAAGAGAATTACAATTATCGGAAGATCGTAATTGGAGTTACCTAAAAGGAGGAAAAAATTCGAGGCGTGGTCTACTTGCAGAGAGGAAGGAAATCAACGAGAAACCTGTTCCTTTTTGCAACCTGCTTCGAAGGAATTAATTGTACAATACGTGAACATCGTTAACCCTGAACTCCCGGGTCGCATACGCTCAAGAGACAGAATTAACGACATCATAAACTCCAGGGGAACAACGAAATTATTGTACCTCATTTAAATGAACCCAACGCGACTGTTGCGAGTCTCGGTGATTCGTATCGCGTTGACACGACTTCTTTACCAAAACCATCGAATTCGATTAATTTTCTCTCAACATTACATCCACTTTCCGTCTCGATTTACATTTAACTCTTTTCTAACAAATACCAAAAAATCATTCCTCGTAAATTTCAGCAAATTTCTCTTAAAACTGCATCCACACCTCAAATCAGCTTTTCTTTTCATATCAGACACAAAATAAAATACTTCGTTAATTTCACATTTCAATACATTATTCTCTGGGAAGAAATTTAACTTCCACTCTCAGAAATTTCAACGATTATATATCAGTTTTAATTAGAATATATTTTTAATTTGAATTGTAATACGTTAGTAATCCAGGTCAGAGAAAGAAAAAGAAAGTACGAAGAATTGTCTTAGGTGTATGGTAACGCGTTAGAGAGGAAATCTTGAAAGAAATCAACTCGCGAAAAGAGGATCACCTTCGCGCGTTATGACGTCACCGGTCTATTGTCTCGAGTGCTCTTTTTTACTTCCAAATTGGAGGAAGGATAATTAGACGGTTTATAGCGAGCGATCCACCCTGCGGAATATCGTCCGTCCGATATTAGATTTCCCAAGACGGCCGACCTGGATGAGGTAACGTCGTCGCTGCTTTGCTCCGTCTATTGTCTAGGATAATGAGCATCGTGGGCTGGATCAAAGGAGGGTGTGATCTGCGTGTGCCAGTTCCATTTTCATTGATCGACGAGGCTGCGTTTATCGAAAATATCCTTCGAATTAAATCTCCGAAAGGAGGGTAACTTATAGTAAATTCGCATAACATGTGCGTTAGAGCGGAGAATCTCTTATTTGCTAAGTAAATTCGAATGCAAGAATTGTCCAAATTTTCTTGCACACGCTTCTTCAAATAATACTCTCATTACTAAACTATTAACTCTTGAGGTCTGAGAAAGAAATACTTGGTCCCCAATATCGAGAAAAAAGAAACAAAACCAAGGGAACAATATAAAAAGTACATTCCACAGGCGAGGTTAGATTACCGACAAAATAGAAATTAATGGTATTAAATTTGGTACATTTGGAAATTGAAAGGAAATCGGTGAAAAACAGCGACTACACCTAACGTTTCCCTCGTTCTCGTTCGACACAAGTCTCGCTTCTTTCGGCGATCGCGTTTAACAAGATAAGCAAAAAATTCCTGACTTGGCCAAATCTTAAAAGCTCCGCGGTGACATTGAGCAACTGCGACGCCGGCGGTTACGTCGCGGTGCCATTTACGAGCCGGCAAATTGAGTTTAGTGCCGCATGCTGAACGTTACAGCCTTGGGGAATGCTGAACGATATCCGAGACGGCCGGCAGCCAATGTTAGCAAGGACTAGTCTATTAACTCTTTGCTTAAGAACGAGTAATTGTTCCACGGTTTTTACCACGATTTCAGCCTCTCACAACAACTCGATCGCTCTTTTATTGGCTTTCTTGTCCTACGGGCGCTGCCCGCTTTTTTACCATTCCTCGTTGACGTACCAGTCGTTAAGGATGCAATACAATAGCGAAATATTTCAGGCTAATGACAATTGATACGGTTTCTTTTCAAGCTTCGATGTTCGTAAGTCGAGTACTTGTGGAACGAAATATTCTCGAGTCGATTCTAGAGTGAATTATACAAATTCTACTTTATTATCCTCCTTTACTTGCTGTTCATTACAAAATAACGGCAAGCTAATGATTTAGCCTGAATTTTAAACCCTTTAAAAAAAAAATCTCTTATTTATCTATAGATCCTGGATACTAAATTAAGATCAATTTTTACTGGTTTCCAACTGATCACCAAAGGACAGACACGATTTAATCCTAATTTTTTAAATTTACCCCTTTCGTGACCGAATTAATTTTTTAAATAATTCCTTACTTATCTGTCGATTTTTATTTTTCTCCAACTGATCACCAAAGGATAGACTCGCATCTTCGCTAAACACGTGAATTTTAAAATGAAAAATATTTCTATCTTAGAACGAAACCATTTAAGAAAAATTTCTTAATTATCTGTCGATCCTGGATGCTAAATCGAGATCAATTTTTATTGGTCTCCAACGAAATTTCATCACCAAAGGATAGACTCGCATCTTTTTCCCTAAAGTATACTAATTTTAAAATGACAAATATTTCTACCTTAGAACGAAGCCAAAATAAGTCACCGCAACAAACCTAATCTCGTCACAGTCGAAACATCGCGCAGAAGTGGATTTCCCTTCGTATCGAGACGTCCGAAGAGTGTCACCGAGCGAATTACGAAAATCGCCGCGACACTTAACGCGTTCAATTGTAATCCGCGCGAGCACGCCGCCGCGCGTTTATTAGTTCGGCGCGCAGCTGTTAATCTCAGGTCGTTTTTGCAACGATCTGCCTACGTGACGGACACGTACTACGCCAGGCAATTGCTTTCCCTCGTACAGTATCGCTCCATGTTTTATCCACGTCCAGTTTGCCATTGTCCACGTTCACCATCGAGAGAGAGAGAAAGAGAGGAAAAAGGAGAGAGCATTTTGCAATGTAGATATTTCTGTATCCGTGGATGGTGTTTTTTTTTTTCTTGCGAACAGGGGGGAAGAATCGTTAATACCGAGTCACGTTCGCGATCTCTCCCTTTCAGGTGTCGATGATTAATTACACGTTGCTCTCTGTGCTAATTTTAGAGTGGAAATGGGACGTTCGCGAGCTTCGGGAACAATGGGACCAGCTGGCAACGCGTCGTCGATCAAGATTCTGTTGTGGAGCAATTACCAAAGAACAGTGAGTTATTTATTAAAGATGGAACACTATTTTCGCGCAAGGACAGCCTTAGAAATCCTAATTTAGTCATTTCAAAATCCTAATTTATTAGTTTGAAAATTGTCAATTTTTCATCTTCGAAAACAGTAGTTACCGATAAAAGTCACGATTAACATTCAAAGGAGAATATAAATTGACAATTGTAAAAAGGTTGAACATTGAAATAAAAAATGACACGTTTACAGGATCCACGAAATTGTCGTATTTCACGAACTGGAGCGAATGGAGCGTATGCGACCGCCATTGCACGCAGAACAGAGTTCGAAGGTGTCGGGTGAAGAAACGATGTGGGAACACGATACTTAGGGTGAGTTTTCAAATCTTTGTTCTTTTAAGAAGTACTATTTTTAAAGGATATATGGAGACTCTTACGATTTCACTGAATTTTTTGCAGGAGGAAAGGTCCTGCCAGCATAATAGAAAAAGCAGGTGGAGGAGATGCAAGCAGCGTCAAAGAAGAGGGCACAGGAGAAAGGAAAACTTCCACGTCGTGCAGGTAAAATTTCAACAATTTTCACTTGCAATTAATACTTCAGTAGGACGCTAAAAATTTGCAACTGTTACTTATGTACAACATCAGATGCCTAAAAAGGAAGCAGAGCCTAGACACGGAAAACGAAGAGGCAAGGACATCAAAGACCAGGCTGTAGGATATTACGGGAAATGGAGTAAATGGTCACCTTGCACAAGATTGTGCACCACTCAACGTCACAGGTGAATATTTAACACCAACTTCCGCAAAAAATAAAAATATCAAATCCTGATAAATAATAATTTGGAAAACTAAATTAAACAATTCTTTTTTATTAGATCACTATTTTTTGTATTAATTTTCTATCAATATTCACGTGTTATAATTTGCAAATAAATAATCAAAGGTGGTGCAAGAAGCCCGGAATCTGCGAACGCGACGTGATAAGAGAAAGCGCCTATTGTTACGTCGAGGGTAGCTTCTGCCAAAGATGGATTCATCGAAAAATCCGTGGAAGCCACGAAGAAGACGGTGACGGTGAGTTAAGTAGAAATAAATCCCATATTCTCCGCTATTTCTCGAAAGAATACAGTAGCTCTAACTATTTAGATATCGTGTTAGACGAGTTCGAGCTAAATCCCAACACCGTCGACAGTTTCATTCCCGAGAAGAATTTCCACGCCTGGAAATGCGGAATTTCGAGCAATCAAAAAAGTTATCGCCTATCTTACTTCACGAAGATCATCGGTGGACGTCCGTCGACTCCTGGAAGCTGGCCCTGGCAAGTTGCCGTATTGAACAGATTCCGTGTAAGTTCTCCAATATTTTAAGCGCAATCGTCAATAATTGATTTACTTAATTTGTTAAGAATAACATCATTTTTGCAGGAAGCTTTTTGCGGAGGGACCTTGGTTTCACCGAGATGGGTGCTAACTGCGGCACACTGTATCAGAAAGCGACTTTATGTTCGAATTGGAGAACACGATTTGACGGTGAAAGAGGGCACTGAATTGGAATTAAGGGTATTTATCGTTCAATAGAATTCTTGTACTCTGAGTACTTTCAGTAGCAAGTGTTTCAATATTCTCCAAGTACTCGTGCATTCCTAACTCATTCAGTGCTGAGTAAGTTCAGTACTCCAAGTACTCGTGCATTCAAAGTAACATTTTTGTGCCTGAGCACACTTAGTACCAAAGTAGAGTAGAATTCTTGTACTCTGAGTACTTTCAGTAGCAAGTCAATATTCTCCAAGTACTCGTGCATTCCTAACTCATTCAGTACTGAGTAAGTCCAATACTCCAAGTACTCGTGCATTCAAAGTAACATTTTTGTGCCTGAGCACACTTAGTACCAAAGTACTTCAACATTGTCTCTCAAGTGTTTCAGTATTCTGAGTAGTCATTAGATCCAGATACATTAATTTTGAACTCTCCAATACTTAAAGTACTCGTTCATTCCAAAGTACTTCGATAATTTAAGAACATAAGAATTCCTCAAAGCTAATATTCCAAATATTTCTCTAACTCAAGTATCTCAACATTGCAAGTACTCCATCATTCCAGCGCACCGAGCACTTTTCAAACCGAAACACATTCCGAATCTCCTCAAACAAGCCTCGCTTTCTCTCTCAGGTGGATTCAGTGACGATACACCCCGAATACGACGCCGACACAGTGGACAATGACGTTGCGATGCTTCGTCTTCCTGTCACTCTGACAACCTCACCTTCCAGAGGATTCGCCTGCCTTCCGGTGGCTAACCAACCTCTACCTGCCAATCAGCTGTGCACCATCATTGGCTGGGGAAAGTCCCGAGTCACCGACGACTTCGGTACCGATGTTCTTCACGAGGCACGGGTATGTTACATCCGCGTATCGCCGTAATTAATCTGAACCTACAATTTCTCTCAACGTCGAACTTCTTTACAAAATGAAACAATTTTTTTAAAATTTCCCAGATACCCATAGTATCCACGGAGGCGTGTCGAGGCGTTTACGTGGACTACAGGATCACGGAGAACATGTTCTGCGCGGGATATCGACGTGGAAAAATAGATTCATGCGCGGGCGACAGCGGAGGACCGCTTCTCTGTCGAGATCCGCGAAGACCGGATCATCCGTGGACGATTTTCGGCATCACCAGTTTCGGCGAGGGATGTGGAAAACGTGGAAAATTCGGGATATACGCTAGAATGTCGAATTACGTTCGCTGGGTCAGCAGAGTGATCAGAGAAACGGACGATTTTCATTGAAACCTTCGATGGACACATCATGTGTGCTTCGATCACTGTGCTCAGTGCTTGCTAACTGTCCGGAGGACTCGTACTAACGCTAAGAACGCTGTTCAACCGTAATTCAAATCGAAAGAACGGGAGTAATCATTCTGACTGCCATGCGTCTCTTGAAACGAATGTCATTTTATTACTCTGTTTATTTCTAACCGATACAAAACATCACTTTGCATACGAAAAATACCATTTTATAAAACAGACGACGATAAAATAAAACGAAACAATTTGTTCGATTTCTATCATTTCCAACTGGATTTCAAATTCTCAACGAAAGCAACGTATAACGGGTGAACTCTTTTCTTCTTCTTCTCTAAACTCTTTATTCAATGATAGGAAACGCAATGTGAAAAAGAAATCATACGGTACACTATTTATAATATATATTTGTGCAACTCGACACTGTTCCTGCTCCACTCGGACCAGCGATCAAACGGAACGGTTCAAAGATAGGCGGCAAAGAAACCATCGAAGCGAACTTGTCACAAAGAAACTAATTGTAAATCCTTATTTTCATTATTTTTTGTTTTTTTCTTTTCTCGTGGAATCCATTTTCCACGGGAATCGTAACACCGCCTTTTCCTAAATCTCACGGCGAACTGTTTCGAAAGTTAGGTGCAGAGAAAACGTCGAGACGCCCACAGTGACGATTAACGAGATATCATAAAGGAGGTTTCGCTGGATCTCGCTTGGCTGGATGCATCGATAAAATATTCTTCCGATTTGTTAACCAAATTTGCTCTCAATAATATCTCTCAACGTTCGACCAATCTATCAGTTTGCCATTCGGATCCGTCCTAGTTGAACTTGCACTTGGAGAAGTCCATCTCCGGATGTTGTTCCATGAATCTGCAAAAATGAAATTTACCAGCGGTTCAAGATCTGTCTGAATAGTTCGCGATGATTTATAACGAGGTCGTGACTGTTCTCCCGTACTTTTTGATCACGTCTTGCTTCTTCTGCTCGTCGGACGTAGGCAGTCCTAGTTCCTTTTGCCTCTGGTCGTACATCATCTTCTCCACCAGGCCTCTCGTTTCACCGTCGAGGTCGGACAGCTTGCTCGGCTCTGGATTCACCTTCTTCGTGCTGATCTCGGGGTCAGAGGTCACCACGTGCGCCCACCATTGCATTTTGTTCACCTGCGGAGGAAAGTCGAGCGTTTTCCAATATTTAGCTGGCTGCGAATCAGGTGTGCCGCGTGCGTTTCAAGTGTCTCTGTAGTCCAATTGTTAATTGTACGAAGAAAGAAAAAATGCGAAGGTGTTACTTACTCGACATTTCGAAATCGAGCCTACTCGGCGGAGAAACATTTGTAAACAGAAACCTATCGAACACAATCCTGCGTGGAAACGATAAAGAATCTCTAGGTGAGATAGACGTAGGATCAAGAGTGAGACGCCTGAACGAAAGATCGAATAATTATCGAAATACCAACAATGCCACCGAATCCTGTCAATTAGATATCAAGCAAAGAGTCGCTCGTTAAGAAGTCACGATTCAACCTTCGCCAAACTCTCTATACGTTGTACTCTGATCGTTCATGGCCACGTCAAGACCGGTGAATTCTCTCGCGGTGTTTGATACCTATGGTCAAAAGTCACGCTAGCTTCGACGATAGCATCGTCGAGCGTTCCTCGTTCGGACACAAGGCCGTTTTTGGGACAGAGAAACGTGGAATTTCACTTACCTTCTCCAGATTGATCAGCAACACTTTTCCATCTTCGATCACCCAGGTGGATTCCTCGACTTTGACCTCGTGCGGGAAGTCGCCGTCGAGGATCGCCGGTTGGCCCTTGATTCCACAGGTCAGGTGCTTCTTCGTGATCGAGACAACCACGTCCTTGGGCCTGGCTGAGAAGCTCACTTTCAGCGGCACTCTGATCTGGAATTAGAGAACGATCGATCCATCAAGCGCCTCCATTTCGATTGGAATCTTCGCTTAAATATTTCAGAGTTGAAATATACGAAACGAGTGGGAAATTTCAGACTTTCGATTCATTTTTTGTTATGGAAATTTGTGGTAGAATATTACTGTCGATCACTGAAATATTAAACGAGAAAGCAGAAAATTTGTGACGTTCGTCTATATTTTAATTTGCATATATCCCATTTCTTTTAATTTTCCAAATTTTTCCTTTCAAGATTGTCCAGATTTCCCTGTGTAAATTGATGAACGATCCCAAATTTCTAGCCCATAATATATTTCTATCTTCTAATTTGCATATTCTCTATTTTATTTCCCATTTAAAAAAATTTCTGAAATTTCTGCTTTAACGATTGTTCAGAATTTCAAAAACGAAGCTTTCTTCTCCTACTGAAACCTATCTACGCGAAAATCTCTGCCGAACAATTTTTACCTCGATCCATCACTAAACAAATTATCATCTCGATCTTTCGTCTTAATCTTGTTCTTTCCAAACTGCCAGAATCATTTCGAAACGAACCACACACTGTCTCTTTCTTTTCTTTCACAATTTGACAAGTTCAGCAATTTTTGTCCAATTTTTTTCTGGATATTTCCTATTCACCCCATCAGATAAGAATTAATCAGACATGAAAGACTCGACAATAGGCACCTACGTACACGAATCCGATCGGTGACTCATTTTTCCCCCTCTCCATCTACAGATCCATCGAAAAGATCAAGATAGTCTTTGCTCAATCTGAAAATAACGATCTTTCTCGAGACGTGCAGAAACGTCAGAGCGAAGTCTATCGCAACAATAGCACGATTCATTCGTCCGACGATGGGATCGATCGTGGTTCCGCACGATTACCCTCTCAGTCCTTCTCACGATTACGATCTCGTTGCAGATCATCGTGCTCCAGTTCGTCGTGGCCTTGGATTTCGGAAATCCACCGTCGGTGCACAGCCTTCGACAAGCGTTGGACCTTGGGAGATTTAGAATTCGCCAAAAGAGATCCACCGTGTCTTTTCTCGTCTTTTCTCGTCGCGAGAACGAAAAGGCAAGAAAGATCGTAAATTCTTGGGATGGCTGCTGTTCGATCGAGCACGGTTTCGAGAGAGATGCGACGTGATGCACGAACCGTTCACGAATTGTTTGGTTACCGGTTGAGTTCGTGAGTGGACCAGAGTAAACGGACGAACAGAAGTGCAGGTTAAATGTACAGGAGGCTTTGGAGGGAGTCCTTTCTATTAAGTAAACTGTTGGTCCTAGAAAGGATCGGGAGCCAGGTGAGCGAGAGAAGAGCTCGTTTCACAACGAGAAGTTCGTTTTCTGTAATTCTTGACGTTTTAACTGTTGTAATGTTAATAGGGGAATTGTTATAATGTGGTGATTAATTTTTTGAGGTAGAAGTTTGGGTTGTGAATAAGTAATACGAAGGAATATCATTTTTTTTGGTTATTGATTATTGTTATCGATGGCGAACAATTTTCTTGGTTAGTGATAACCTAGTTAGCGTGGATCGCGAAAATATTTTCTATCGATCCACTATGATTCGCGAAAATATATTTTATTAATTTACTGTGATTCGCGAAAATATTTTTTATCGATCCACTGTAATTCGCGAAAATATTTTCTATCGATCCACTGTGATTCGCGAAAATATTTTATATCGATGCACTGTGATTCGCGAAAATATTTTCTATCGATCCACTATGATTCGCGAAAATATATTTTATTAATTTACTGTGATTCGCGAAAATATTTTCTATCGATCCACTGTGATTCGCGAAAATATTTTCTATCGATCCACTATGATTCGCGAAAATATATTTTAGTAATTTACTGTGATTCGCGAAAATATTTTTTATCGATCCACTGTGATTCGCGAAAATATTTTCTATCGATCCACTATGATTCGCGAAAATATATTTTATTAATTCACTGTGATTCGCGAAAATATTTTCTATCGATCCACTGTGATTCGCGAAAATATTTTCTATCGATCCACTGTAATTCGCGAAAATATTTTCTATCGATGCACTCTAATTCACGGAAGTATTTTTTATCGATCTTTCATTGATTGAAAAGATACTTTTTTAAATTACTGATTTCAAATTACACGCGCCTTGTTTTCTCGCTTTATTACCTGCACAATATTTCCCAAGCCTACGTACGGAATAGTACGCTAATGGTTTACGAGCTGAGGCATAATTCCTTCAATTCAATTGTGCATTGATCGTAACGGGGAAACTTATTGATTTACTCAGATCGCTTATGTATTGTCTTAAGAGAGTCTGCGGTGTAATCAGCGGAAAATGGGGTTAGTGGAAGTCAGGACTGGCAAGAAGTATCGTTACGAATGGAAATTGCTGTGAATGAAATTTCAATATTAAATCACGCGACGTGCACTTTTATATCCGGCGTAACGAGCTGAATTAATCTGCACATAAGGAATACATCAGTCGTTTTAAAAAAGCGATTAGGTACATTCCTATATTACAGCTATAAAAACAGAGAGAGAGAGAGAGAGAAAAGTAACAAGACTCTAAGTACCATACTTGAGCTACTCAGTTTTTTGCTGAAAGCTACAATAAGGTGTATGAAAAGGTGAGTAAAAAAGAAAAAAAATAGAATTCATCGATGTGAGATGCTTCTGAATAGCAAATAATTATGTTCGCCGTGAAGAAAACCTTCTAAGCTCTGGAATAATGTCACATATTATACTTGACCTACTAAATTTTTTTGAAACATGAGAACTGCATAAAAAGAGCTAATAAAATATTCAATATTAAAAGTGTAAAACACAGGCAGTGTGGGAAACTTCCAAGCACTCAAGTAACATGGAGATGCAAATAAATGTTATTTGTTGGCTTTTCTAAAACCTGCGTTAACTTTCATTTCAATGGCACAAAAATTATAGAATGTATAATTTATGAGATAAAGATCGATAAAATTAGGAATAATTAAATCTAGAAAAAGTGGGAACACCGTGAGGATCACAATTTCAGATAAATCTTACTTGTTAACATTTTTCAATCCTGTATTAATTTAGATAAAGAAATCAGTGAAAAAATCAATTCCTAATTTTGATATCAATGCCATAAAAATCGGAAAACCCACAATTTACGAAATAAGGATCCATAGAACTGAGAGAAATTAAATCCAGAGAATAAACAAACACTGCGAGGATCACAATTTCAAATAAATTTCACTCGTTAATATTTTCGAAATCCATATTAATTTCAATAAAGAATTCAGTGAGAAAATTAATTCGAAAATTTTCATATCAATGACATAAAAATCGGAAAACCCACAATTTACGAAATAAGGATCCATAAAACTGGGAGAAATTAAATCCAGCAAAATTGCAAACACTGTAGATCACAATTTTAGATAAATCTTATTTCTTAAAATTTCTCAAATCCATGTTAATTTAGATAAAGAAATCAGTGAAAATATCAATTCCAAAATTTTCATTTCAATGACACGAAAATCAGAAACCCCACAATTTACGAAATAAAGATCAATAGAACTGGGAGAAATTAAATCCAGAGAAATTACGAACACTGCGAGGATCACAATTTCAAATAAATTTCACTCGTTAATATTTCCGAAATCCATATTAATTTAGATAAAGAAATCAGTGAAAATATCAATTCGAAAATTTTCATTTCAATGACACGAAAATCAGAAACCCCACAATTTACGAAATAAAGATCAATAGAACTGGGAGAAATTAAATCCAGCAAAATTGCAAACACTGTAGATCACAATTTCAAATAAATCTCAAACCTATCCTAACATATACACAAAAATTAATAAAAAGATCAATCTTAAAATTCCACCGACACAGAAACATCCCACAATCCTCAATCTCCGATACAAAAATCGGTACAACATCACGAACAACATATAACCCCCGCGAAGCACCGAAATCCTAGATGATCCATGAAGCGTGACGCGTGTCGCAACCACGATCATCCCGAACGGAGGTGTAGTGGGGCTGGAAAAACCAGGAGGATCTCGAACGATACGAGGATTACGCGCCGTGGGATCATCATCATCATCATCATCATCATCATCGTAGCCCGTCATAGACGTGTTCTTGGGTTTCCAGCGTGACGACGACGACCGCGGCGACGCTGAGCGCACCGGTGCGTGGAAACGGATCATGGCTACCGAGTTTACACGTTAACAAAGTGGAATATCATTACGATGGAACGAGAAAGAGCGGCGAAAGAAGGGGGAGAGAAGAGGCTAGTGTCGCTGGATTATCCGTGATCTCTCAGCCGACGCGACGCTAACCAGACTGTGACGGGAAATTTTGGACCCGACAGAGCAGAAGCTTCTTATTTTTGCGAATGTCCACGTCCTCACGAGTCCCTCGTCAGCTTTTACGGGCCTGATAAGCGACTTTTGCTGGATAAGAAGATTTTACGCGCGTTTTATGTACTTTGGGCGAGATAACATCCTTGTTTCGTTGGATTAATTGCTTATGGTCGATTTTTCGTGGGAGAAGTAGTTTCTATGGTTGGGTTAAGCGTAAAGTACTGTGGTGGGAAGGTAGTTTAAATGGCTAATTGGCTGTGGAGATTGAGTCCGATTGAGTGTGGAAGATGGAAGTTAATTTTGCAAATAATGAATATGGAATAGTGGATTACTCATTCGTGCGCACAGTAGTTTCATGGTAATTTAGACATTTGATACTTTATGGAGGATCTGGAGTTAGGCTAATCTTTATAGAGACGATACTGATTTCTTTCCGAGTTTCCTCTCGAGTTTTAAGACAACAGGGATTTTAAATCTCCCATTACCAAGTTTATTGGCTATTTTATTTATTTATAGTTCACACTTACGATACCTCTCTCTCCTCTTTTTACAACTATTATCAATTTTTTCCCATTTATTTCTGGAATTTTTATGAATTTATTTTCTCTATTCTTAATTCTGCAATCTTAACAGATTTCTTCTCCAAAAGAAATGCACATAAAAGTGACGTTAAATGGAGTTAGTCCATCACCAAAATAGGTAATTTCCCAAATTTTTTAGATACCTCCCAAATCCTTAGATCGATACAATCAAAATTCCAGCCTCGTTCAGACTCGTCTCCATCAATGAGACTCGCGAGACTCCCGGTTCCTCGAGAAGCCAAATATTATTCACCGTGTAACATTAGCCAAATTCGATCGCAGGTCGCATCTGCCAGGATTTTACGACTCGAAAGAGAAGACCGGTCACGCTAGAGCAGGCTGTTTTACTGAGGAGTTAAGAAGCGATCGGACAACTTCCGTTTCAAGTCTGTTTACGGCGTTGACTCAGGTGAAGAGACGCGATAAAAGGAATAACGCCGCGAAGAAAATAAGCGAACTGCGGGAAATGAAAGTGAATAGCAGACAGAGGTGATACGGATACGAATTTAAAACCGTGTCCTTACACGTCCCGCATCACGAACTGAAAGTAACGCAGCCTTGGTCGTCTTTTGAGGAATCGAAGGGTTGTACGTGAGTTCTTTCACGTCTCCCACGACAATTTATTATAACAGCGTATGAAGAACTCGAAAATCCCGGCCGTTTCAAAACGTCTTGCATCCATTCGCAATCAATTCGCTTGAATCGCTCCGAGTGTACAGGGTGATTCAGATGAGTTTTGCACTGTTTGATCGAACTCTAACGTTCTGCTACTTTAATTTTTAAAAACATAACTTTCCGAGGAAAGAAATATGCTATCCCCCACAATTTCTTATTCAAAATAACGTAATTTTTGTAATATTTTCTGCACACAACTATAAGGCCCTAAGTTTACTTCTCTAATTTAAAAAAAAAAAACAACTTTTCGAGGAAGAAAATACGCTATTGAAAATAACAAAATTTGTGTAATATTTTTTGCACCTAACTGTAAGGCCCTAAGTTTTCATGCAAATTGATGCAATTTTTCAAATTCCTCGCAGAAACGATTTTATTATTTCTTTCAGCAGAGAAATTACAATTCTTCGTTTGAAGAAAATTTCTGAACGCAGGAAACACGAATGGAGAATAACGACAGTGTTCTATTTTGGTAGAAATTTGTCGAAAGCTAATATTCTCCTCGAAAACTGTCAACAAATTACAAACACACTGAGAAACCGAGACAATTTTCTAAATCAACTTCTAACAGAGTTACAGCTTGACCCAATTGCTAGAATCGCCCTGTACATGAACCCAGGCACCTGTCGCTGTGCGGCAAGCTCGAGGAACGCGCACAAATAGCCACTAACGACCCTTACATCCATCACGAACCTGCGGCAATAAATCTTCGGGCACGGTGGTTTCGATAAAAACTCAATTCACTCGTTCTCCAGCAATAACTGTAACAACCACTCAAGGGATTACCACCTACTTAACAAGACTTCATATTCTAATAACACAAGCGGGTAACGCAACAACATCCTCCGCGGAGATCGTTAAATCGTCCCAATTATCCAGGATGGAATGAAAAATCTTCTCTCTGGTCCGATCTGTGTGCCTCTTTTAATCGCCACACGTACATCTCGTTTCCGCGATTTTCGAGGACAGCTCGTAGTGTTATCGTTGCGAAATCCTCTTCAGTTTCACCTGCGTGCAGGAGAATAAAGCAGAGGGACACGCGTCATTATGTACGGTTATCGCTTACGATGGAACGTCGTCGACAATTTGCAACCGTTCTCTTCTTCTTCTTCTTCTCGTTACAGCAGACAATTTTCAATCGACGCTCCACAGTGCCCATTATCCCTCCCTTTTTTCCCTATGTGGCGTGGACGGTACAGTGTATCGTTTGTACATCGCGTTTTTCTGAACTTGGATCATCGTCCACGGATAGGAGGGAAGTGCAGATTGCAAAGGAGTTTAATATAGAGATTGTGTGCTCGTGGATCGTTGCGTAATACGAGATGTCAGTGAACGGTTCAACGGTGCGCAAGCTGCGGGACGTTTTAATGCGAGTTCGCAGCGAGAGGGTAATTGAAGCGTTAGGGTATCGAGGAATGTGCCGAGGGATCGAATGGGATAGAGTGAACAGGCATGGGAATTCGTGGAAACGTATGATTGCTGGGGAATTTTTAACTGTGGAGTAGCGTAGGTCAGGGATTTATTAAGTATTGTGTGTGTGTTTTTTTTATTGGTTTAGGGTGATTGTGGGATTGATGATTATTGGAATTTAGGAATTTTTAAATTTGAACGTGTTGAATTCTGAGAGGTTTAGAGTCGGATCTTCGAATATCGGGGGCTTCAGAGTCGAATATTTGAATTTTGCAAGCTTCAAATTTAAATATTTTAATTCTCAGAGCTTTAGATTCGAATATTTGAATATCGGGAGCTTTAGAGCCGAATATTTGAATTTTGCAAGCTTCAAATTTAAATATTTTAATTTTCAGAACTTTAGATTCGAATATTTGAATATTGGGAGCTTTAAATTCGAATATTTGAATACTGGCAGCTTTGAATTGGAATATTTGAGAATATTGGAAGCTTTAAGTTCGGATATTTGAACTTTGGAAGCTTTAAATTCGAATATTTCAATTTTGAGAGCTTTAAATTCGAATATTTGAATACTGGCAGCTTTGAATTGGAATATTTGAGAATATTGGAAGCTTTAAGTTCGGATATTTGAACTTTGGAAGCTTTAAATTCGAATATTTCAATTTTGAGAGCTTTAAATTCGAATATTTGAATACTGGCAGCTTTGAATTGGAATATTTGAGAATATTGGAAGCTTTAAGTTCGGATATTTGAACTTTGGAAGCTTTAAATTCGAATATTTCAATTTTGAGAGCTTTAAATTCGAATATTTGAGAGTATTGGTAGCTTTAAATTCGGATATTTGAATTTTGGAAGCTTTAAACTGGAATATTTGAATACTGAAAGCTTTAAATTCGAATATTTGAATACGGAAAGCTGCAAATTCGAATATTTGAATTTTGAAAGTTTGAAATTAGAATAGTTACACTTTCAAACCAGAGTAATTCAGCATAAAAATGAAAAAATTCGAAGATTGATACTCCATGAAAATTCGTAAATGGAGGAAGGGACCAGAAGTGATTGCAGCACTGTCGGTGCAACAACTGGATGGAAACGGGCCACGATCCGTGCCGGGGGCTTTAATCTGATTCGTCAATCAGCACGGGAAACGATGTTCACCGAGGACAGGCAGACGTTATTCGCGGGAACAATGAATTCCTTCTGTGGCGAAAACAATTAAGGAGCCAACGGTGTGTCAGAGTTTTGCGCGCGGCTCTGAAACGTAGCCTTGAATTTGAAAGAACAAAGGGAGTGATTACGCTAACGAAATGACACGATATGAGAACGCGTTACGCTGCCGCGCTTTGTTTTCTTCCCCCCATTTTTCTCTCCTATACACACGAATCCTCCCGACGAACAACATTTAAACACTCCTTCGTGACACGAAATTGACGGGCAAATTGGTTACGAACTGACCCTCTTTCGCAGACTTCCTTTACGTCCAATCAAAATCGTATTATACAACAATGTAACGATAAAAGAATACACAAGAAAAGATAAATTTCATACGGAAACAAGTTTCACTTTCAAACTCGTCTTCTCTTCTCGAGAGAAATTTCTTGAAAAATTGACAATTTCTTGAAAAAACATAGGAAAATCGACAGGCAACGACGTTTTCCATTTCTCAAACGTCAACTGTAAAATAGAGAAAGAGCGGAGAATGGAACGTGTCACTTTGTATAGCGAAAGATATATACAGATTCCTCGGGTCGAATTCATTTCTTCGTGTGTTCACGTCTATTCAAAGCTTGCGGTTCTTCGCTGTGACAATCCGAACACACGTTACAACACGGTTCAAGTGTCCCTACAGACGAACGTTACATCGAACATGCCACTTTCTCTAGTCTGTTGACTGTCTGAGAGCTGATAACTCTGCTCTAACAGTAACACCACCGGCTCTCACTTTCTATTTCAAACGTTTGAATACATACCAACTACTGTCTATTCACCCGGTAAACTGTGAGCTAATCTCGTCCTTGTGTCACGATGTACTCTATTAAGCTGGATCATCTTGACGTTCTCTTGTTTCATCGGATGATTATTTTGGTTAAGTGACGTTACTCAGGCGTGATATCGTTTTCGAGGGGAGAACGAAGGTTTTTGGTGGAATTTCAAGTGAGAAGATTTGATTGGAGAGAAATGAGACGGATACTTCGTTTGAAGAAAATGTCTGTATGCTGAAGGTAGTGCTTTTTATCTTTGTGAATGTAAGAAATTTTTCTGCGATTCTGAGGAGGAAATAAGCGTTCGAGTTTTTTCAACCCTTACAATTTTTTATTTTCCTATTTTTTCACTGAAATTTTAATAAACTCGAATTTTAATAAACCCAAATTTTAATAAACTAGAATTTTAATAAACCCAAATTTTTAATAAACCCAAATTTTAATAAACCCAAATTTTAACTTCAATTTATGCTCGAACCCTACCAAATACAGATCGTTCACAGTATTTTAATTAAAGGGTTATTGTCGTGTCCTCAACACAAACCACGCGACCGATCACCCCCACCGATGACTTGCATCGCTTCTATCTACCTGCCAATAAGGGTTCGCGAAAGAGGCCTTTTTCTAGGAAAGGCGTTGATTGGCCCTTTTTCCGCATTAGCAGCTACAAAAAGATGCATAAAGGTAGCTTTCGCAAGCCCGAAGGCAGAATATGTATTGCTGTTTGCAGGTTTTTTGCAATTTTTCCTGCTTCTGCATCCCGCTGCATGGTTTGTACGCCATATTTTATTGTACAATGTAACTAAAGTCTTTATTCTTTTTAGTGCATAAGGAGGAAATACTCCAGGTGGCACTCACCCCACCCCATCGCATAAAATAAAAAAAAAAAAAAACCGAAGGCAGAATATGTACGGAGAGAAGCAGAGCGTGTACGGAGTGTACATATTAAAAAAAAAAACGAACAACGTAGTTTAACCTAAAACTAAACAACCAATAGGGAAACATCCATCGTGATATCTTCCAACCGAGAAATAAGATCACGGTAACAAACAGTTATCCAAATTAAATCAAGAAACACACCATGGACCAAAACTTTCAGTCATCGAAACCATTCCAACAAACGTAAGAATTTTTCCAGAAAAATTTCCAAAGTGTATCTACTTCCAAACCACGGTGAATCATTCCCACTGAATCAATGCACAATTTCACTGCAGATTCGAGCGTCATGCGTAATTCGACGGGCGAAAAATGCGTCACGCGTGTAATTCGTCATCGATTACAGGGTTGAAGGCTGGTTTCTCGGTAAGATTCGCAAGTTTAGCCGAAGTCACGCAACGGATCAACGAAACTTTCATCGGGTATCGTCGATATTCGTCGTTCAACGGCCCGGTGATCGAAGGTTGCAGTGTCGGGAATCGATTTATTTGGCGCTTCGCCGGAATCCTTGATAATCGAGTATCGTTGCGCAATCGAAATAGTTCCCTCGTTACTCACCAACGACGCACAACGTGTGAAAAAGCACGCTGTCACGCGTGGACACTTTATGGATCACGAGTCGTGCTTTCCTGTCGATCTATACCCATTCGTCATCGGTCGATGCTTGAACTTTCGTGACAGTTCGTTTTCCTCCGTGAAATACGTGTTGTTCCACTCTATCGTTGCGTGAAGGGATAAAAACAGGCGGGAATAATCGAGCAGATTTGTTTATACGACTGGAAAAGGAAGAGGAAGTGTACAGGACGGTGTAAAATTAAATTTTCGGGATTTTAACGAGCTCGCCTTCATCTGTTTGCTGAGAATCTTCAAGATTTCGAGCAGAGTGATTTAATCATTTAAGGATTTTGATTTGAAGTAAATTTTGAAAATTAGGCAGAATTTCAAATTCGCAAGATTAAATTTCTGGGTGAAAAATAGATTCAATTGGCAAATGAAAATTTTGCAAAGTTAAAAATTTCCTTTGAAACTCTAATTCTATGAAAACGATTGATTATAGTGTAGGAGGTGGTCTAATGGACTTTACTCAAATCAGGATGTCGTGCAAAGTAGTTTATTTCGGACTCTTCCTTAACCGACTCCCGTCGAATGGCAAAGATATCGCTGGGCCGAACCGATGGGTACCCGGGTCTGGTGTTTGTCACTCGCCAAGAGGCGCAGGAAAAGCCATAAACCGTCCCAAAAAGCCTACAATAGGAATCAAAAGTAATTTTCCTTAATTCCACCTTAATTTGGGGAATTTTCATCAAATTTTCAGAATTTACAAATCTTACTTTCCATTTGCCTTGATTTAAAATCTCGAACCACTGAAATCTCATTGATAAATTTCAGGATAATTGCAATTTAAAATCGATAAGATGAGATAAATTGAGTCGTTTCGATTCAATTTGCTATGGGAAGTGTCTTCCTGGAAAATTTTCCTATTGAAACAATACAAAAGGGAAACCGGTGAGGTGATGCACGATCGAAAGACGTTCCATTCAACAATGTCACTCGTTCACCAGAGTTCCGAGGAGGCGTTCGACGTTAGAGTCGGATCGATTAGGGCGGACCAAGGCTGTCGTTGCAGACTTAATATTCATGTCGCGAGTACACGGTCAATGAGTAGTACTACGCTTAGATACCGCGTTAAGAAGACATTGACATAGTAACACGAGCGCCTTAAAGGCTTGTAAAATTGAACGACGCTGTTCTAGCTTCTATTATATGTATACTCGTTCCTATCGGTTCAATCTCACTCTCGATCACGATCCAGCGAACGATCTTTCTTCGAACAACTTCATTTTCCTGCGAAACCAACGACGATAAGCTTCGTTAGGTAAAAGGAAAAAATCTACAATTTTAATGTAGATTTTCTCATCGAACTTTGTTAATTGTGTCTCGAGAAAAATTTCGGATCGTCAGATGCGAAGATAGATCCTTCCAAGGATCATAAAAAATGGTAATGAAGAGTTATGTATGGAGTGATACTAGAAGTGATAAAAAATATTAAATTAGGGAAAGTAATTGTAGTGAGTAAGGACTTGGGTATATCGTCGTTCCAAAAATTTCAATTCTCGGGGGAGAAGAAAAGTGTTTCGTGGATTAATGTAAAATCATCTTTGCACCGATCTTACCCACTTCCTATGCCATTTATATTACAAAATCTGTGCAAAGGTGATTTCCCAATAATTACCAAAGTAATTTTCTTCTCTCCTGAAAACTTAAGCTTTTCCAGTTTCGCAAACTTGCCATTGAAACGACTAAACTGAGCAAAACAAAAATTTGACACCAGTAAATTTGCAATTTCCTAAAAATTTCACTGAAAAATCCCTAAAAAATCTTTTCTTCCCTCCTGAAAAATTCTATTTTTGAAGATTCGCAATTTTTCCATTGGAACAACAATATTATCGGATAATATATAATCGCATAGAGTCCTCAATATAGTGACAACCAATTTTCATCGAAAAATCTTGAAACACTGTGCGCCAAATATCCTCAAGCTCGCTCCACACACTGCAGAATAGTATCGAAACGGTTCACACATGGACGAACATTGTGAAAAATCCATTCAAGGGCTGAAATGCCCGTGAAAGGCGTAACGAAAACCATCGGGTCAGATAGTTTCCAATTTTTTCACAACTTTTTCACGCGGTACGATTGTGCGCTCTCGAGTAACCTTTGATCCGCAAGGACGCGATTTCCTTCCTTTCAACGTCCGATTACTTCATGCGAATAAATCACAATAAGTGGCTGTCGCGAGCGAACAAATCGCGACGACAAAAACGACCGTTCTGCTCTCAGCACGTTAATTGGATCGTTACACCGATACAAACTACTTATACACATCCATACCGTTTTATATCTTATAATCCGCTACACATATGTGTATGTATACAGTTATTCCCAAAAATGTTCGTATTTAACCCTTTGCGTTCCACTGGAGACATTCGTAATACGAACCATAACTTCACTCAAGCTTCGTTTATACGGAAATAAAGAAAATTGAGGAAAGAAATGGAACTTAATAAATTTTTGATCATTTATTAACACATCTTGCGCGGGAAGCGACTAAAGTTGTTTTGCGCGGATTATTGGTGGATTATTGTTATCGATGGGCTTTTGTAATGTTTTTACAATAAGATCGGATACACATGAGTACTAGGTCGACGCCCGTATATTTCAACATTAAAACGTGCGTTGCAAAAATGCATTCCTATGAATGCGTTTTGCTGACGCTGTTATGCTACGTGAATGCTACACGTAGCATTCGACACCGGAGCTTGCAGCTATGCATTGACATAAATCTGGGAAATTGAGCGGCGGACGCACTCTATACAGACGACAATTGCGCCAAGTGCACGCTACTCGTATGTTGTTCACAAGTATTTAGGTGGTCGTAATACGTTAAAGATTTTGGAGCAGATGTCCAATTTAACGTGTTGTTCGGCGTTAAAGACTTAGAGAACAAGTCTCCAATCTAGCGAGGTTGTTTTTGCGTTAAAGATTTTGGGGAGCAGGTCTCCAAATGCCTTGAGAAAAATGTTGGGCAGTTTTTTGTGGAGAGAGACTTTATTGAGCTGGTCGATCGCGTAAAGCAACGCTTAGAGCCCATTTATGAGTATTATACTACGTATATTTCCTCATTCTCCCAAGAGAATCACTTTCCATAATTCCAAGGAAACCAAAATTCCACTTCAAAAAAAAAAAAAAAAGAAAAACATTCCCACCATAATTTTCACACTTAGAAAATTTCGAAAGGACTCCACTATTTCCAAATTTCACACTTTTCAACAAAGGATCATTTCTACACAATTTCTATTACACAGAACGCGAGGAGCAAAGCCACAGGCCACAGGACTGTTTAGAAACGCAACGAAACAAGTAGAAAGCACGTAGCACGAGCTCAACATTGAGCGCACGGTGCCCCAGTGAATTCGTTATCGGCCGTGAGAGAGCAGAAACGATCGTCTCGATAAATACGAACGTCATTCGAAAGCAGCTGATTGCCTTCAATGAAATAGAGATCTAACGATTTTGCGTTTTGATAACGTTACGATCGATCTTCGAGATAATCACTCTGACGTTCCTTGTTCCCCGTCGCTTTTCATCCTCTTCAACTCCTTCCGTGAAAAGGATACCATATTCCTTTCAAGCTCGGTCTTCGTCGATGGACGCACCGTGAATAACAAGTACAGTTACTCCCAAAAAATATTCCAATACTGCACAAATTAAGCCACATATGGGCAACCTTAATCTATTTCAGCGAAGTTTGTCTTCAATCTACGCATTAACCCTTACGTCAACAACCGGGTACACTTTTGCACATTTTCTCACTTAAAATATTTGACCTTCTCAGTAAAAGATTTGCATATCCGGCCAGATCGTTGTTGTTTGGCGCATTTCCTAATCGTGTTTGCTTCAAGTTTAGAATTTCGTTATCAGAAAGCTACTAAAATTTCAAGATAAAGTAGACGACAATTGTGGTTATTGACATGAGGGTTAAATTGTTATGTCGTTCGTTATATTATCAAATTTACAAATAAATTACAAATAAATGAAATACGAAGTAGCAACTTGTTTTAATCCATTTAACACTTTACCGACCGGTAGCCTATTAATCGCTTTTTCGCCGCCATCACTTACCGACCGGTAATCTATTAATCGCTTTTTCGCCGCCATCACTTACCGACCGGTAATCCATTAATCGCTTTTTTGCCGCCGACGCTTACCGACCGATAGCCTATTAATCGGTCAAAGTTTGGTTTAACATTTCTGTAGGTATAAGAAAAAGCGCATATATTCCTAGAGTTTGAACTCAATAGCCTAGATGTATCTGTGGCCGAGTGAGCGGCCGGAAGTGCGTAGGATGTTCAACCGCTACGTAATTTATTTTGTTTAATAATTTTCTCCGGCCCTTGACTCGGAGACAGAACGAAAAGTTGCCAATGTGTGAACCAAATGATTTTTTTCAGACGTGAAGCATAGAAACGAGGAAATGAGCGTTGTTCAAGGTAGGAATTATGGGAAACATTTTCCTTGGAAACGTACAATGTTGAAATCGAGGAGCGATATATTCGTAATATATTTTTTCTTTTGCTTTTCATAGCTTATTTAACGTATTAAGACTGTTATTTATGTATTTATATAAATTTCGGTACTTCGTTAAATACCGACGTAATAACGATTTATTAAGGACACGCGGTTTTAAGAGTTTGTTGAATTTGTCGACCTCGCGCGTGTTTCGAATAAAAACAGCTAATCCGAATGCTGGCTAAGGTAGACGTACTTAAATTACGCGAATATTCATAGATCGGCTAAGTTGTTTCTCGCAAGGCTCGCGCCTAACAACCATAACTCATTCTATGTTTTCAGCGTGCTTTTATACAGGGTATAGTGTGTAATGGATCGTTACGTTCCTCGTCTATTTTCATACTAGAGTCTCATAAAACAGGTATCTTTGATTTAGCGATTGTCAAACGATCGTCGAATACTTAATTCGTACTAATCGAATTTTTAAAGATGTTTTCTCAAAGGTGACGATAAGACCATAAAGAAATGCTCGAATAATGGCTAGATCTATTAGTCTTCTAAATGTGCAAAGATGATTTTACATTAATCGCCAAAATAACTTTCTTCTCCCCTAAAAAATGCAGTTTCCCCAGATTACCAACTTCCCATTAAACTGGCGATAAACGAAAGAAATCGCACAAAAATTCCACTCAAGGATCCCCAATCCTCGTCCACTAATTTCCCTCGATCCACCATTTTTCTCCTCCAAGATCTTCCCAGCGGTCGCGCGTCGCGGCCAGGTAAAAGCGAGGATAAAAGCGGAGGACAGGAAAGATCGATGAGCCTCGCGGTGGCTCTACACAGGTGCATTACGTGCACAGGTGAACACCGCGTTTCTACGAAAGCACGTGCACACGCGAGGTAGCAGCACGCGGGACGTGGTGGGACGACGAGAGATACGAGGCCCAGATAGAAGTGGCGCGTGCGCCTATGCATCCGGCTTAACAGCCTCGACGAGAGGGAGAGAGAGAGAGATTCAACGATCTAGCGGGGAAAACTCGAGCTCTTTATGTAACCGCCGCCACGACCACCGTGGTTGGTCTTAAAAAGCTTGTCGAATATCTCGGCGACAAGGGGGATAGAGATAAAACGCTTCGAGGGTCTCTCCAGAACGGTGTCGAGATAGGTGCACGGAGTATTATCGTCTTTAAAGGCAATAGGAACACACGTGTGTGTTCCGACGAGGAGGTTTTGTAATTTTGTTAATCGTTCGAGCGAGCCCGCGATACCGGGACGATTAAGTAATGATGGAAAGCACGGTTGCAATCCGCGAGCCGAGCGAGCACCGCGATTTTTGCTAGATGCGCCTCGATAGGTATCGTTCCGTTGGAAATGTTCCTCTTCAAGGCTGTTTCTCCGATGGCGTTTGCCAGAACAAGGAGCATTTTCAGTGAAACCTTGCAGCACCTTTTGTCAATTTTTGGGGGGAATTCTTTTCTACTTTTGGGAGAATTTGTGTTGTGGAGATTTACTATGTGATACATTACGCCTTACTTCGTTCAAAGATTTCTTTACGTGAAGAAATAATTATGGAGAATAAGAAAATATTAATAAGAAATGTTTCGTAGCTTTTTTTTAGATTAATCTGCGATCTACCGCCCCTTACTTAGGCTAAAGATTACGCGAAGAAATACGTCTTTAAAACACAGGTAACCGAAGAAAATCAGAAAACAGTATTAACGAAATTCAGAAAATTTCCTCTTAGCACTGCAAAACGGGGAAACACCGAAAATTAACCTCGGAAAGTAAAAAAATTATTCATCCGAAGCGCTCTTTGTATCGCAATAAATAACCACCGTAAGATATACCCACGTCATCGCGCGTGTTATCGCTGAAAGGGTTAATAAACAAACAAATCTCCCGACGATAACCAAAAAAAAAGGAAGTAAACAAAATACTTAGCAAAAACAAGCCCGTAAGAGACGACCGTCGATCCGCGACGAGAATAGCGAAGGGGGGAGAGAGATCGACGGCGGTGTTTTCACGCGAGATCTGCCGATTTATCGGTGATCGACGAGCGTCGTACGAGGACGCGGTTGCAACGCGCGTTTGACGTTAA
This sequence comes from Habropoda laboriosa, assembly GCF_001263275.1. Lineage (NCBI taxonomy): Eukaryota > Metazoa > Arthropoda > Insecta > Hymenoptera > Apidae > Habropoda > Habropoda laboriosa. Next base: position 3,568,680 of record NW_017100427.1, read on the forward strand.
TCGATGGAAACTTTATAGCCGGACGATATATTAGCAAGAAGAGGCAGGTGTTGGTGTCGGTTGGCTCGGTCGAGACCGTGTGGTAGCGGTTCGCCGGGCAAAAATTCCAGGGGTCCGGGACCGGTTCCTCCCAAAAAATTGGCGCCGAGCAGACCACGTTTCGGGTCAAAGAACGGCCTTGCCTCCTCCGTCCCTCCCCGTCCCCGCCCCACAAGTGTGCTCCTCCGCGGACCTTTTCGCGTCCTCGTGCCCCACCGCGGCGACGCTCCGCCACGGTTTCGCATCGCCACCTCGACGCCAGTGGCGTAACGTTACGTTCGAAAATAATAATAAAAAAAAAGAGAGAAAAAAAAGAGAGAAAAAAGACACAGTCACCTCTCCGTCGTCGTCGTCGTAAACATCGCCGGCGCTATTACGTGTCGCTGTTAGAGAAATTTCGTGGCCACTGGAAATTTCAACCTGTTGCCTGAATTTTTGGAGAATATTGAGAATGCGAGAATTGGACGCTTTTTTTTTTTAAATAAGGATTTATGCAAAGAAATTCGGAAATCTTGCTTCAGGAGTAAATTCGCTCGTGAAACTACTCCATATTCAAACATCTCGTCGGATAATTGACTAATCATAGTAGCGAAGAAAGCAATCGTTTCACTGGACCTTACGAAAGAATTCACATCTTTATTTCCCTGAATAGCTAACCTACAAATAGAATTTATTTATTATTAAAGAAAAGAAAATACGAAATATCTGTAACGTAGTCCACTTTAGAGCAACAATTGGACTAGAAAGGTTCGAGAGAATGCCTGTAGATAGGCGATTTGTAATAAAAGAGGAATTGAATTACAGTAATGAAGTGGTTGTACGTGGAACCGACTCCTGCAGGTTTTATGGTATCGCTGACAGCTAGTTCGCTTCTTGCGGGCTCATCACACAACGTGTACAAGTGTGTTAGATACAACACAGGCATCTGGAACAATGAAGGTGCCGCGCGCGATGTCTGCATCTGTTCGAGAAAGTGCACAGGCCGTTTTGTAATCCCCCGTGTAATTTGGCGAGGACAGAGAGATACTCGCGTCTGATGTATTTCGAGCTACTGGCCATCTGTCTACTCGTTGCAATTATATCATAGCAGACATTCTCGTAATATACTTTTGCGTCATGGTTAAGTAGCGGCACCATGGAAAATAATGGTATTAAGGTTACCTAGTTACGGTAATTAATCATATTCAAACATATGTGAATGTTGCATTCAAAAGAACCACGGATTATTGCACCACGACAAAATTAATATTTCTCCCGGTATAATTAATTAATACTTTCCACCGTTCTACCGTTGGATAGAAACAACCGTAACAGAAAAAAATAGAGGAAACAAATGTTCCAAGTGATGATAAAACGAGTTCCACTATCTTTGCTCTCGTAAAACAATCGAATCGAAGCTGTTCCCTTTTGGCACGCGCGCGCGCGCGCGTTACGCCAGTGGCTGCTACATATATCGGGGCAAGCGTACGCGCGAACCGCGCTTGCGCAATCGACGAGGAGAGTCGCCGATCGGTGGCGCGGCCGCCAAAAGTGAAATCGAGAAGTGGAAGTGGAGGAAACACGTAGGGGAATTCGCCTGCAGGCTATTCAATGAAAACACTAGATTAAGGGTAAACCGGGGAGCTAGGCGAAGCCATTACACGCTCGAAATCGCGAAGTTCATACCAATTTGGCTACCTTCACGCCGATTCAACTATGTTGCGCCTTCTGGCCTCGTTTTTTTGAGAATTCTAACCCTTTTGCGATCGAATTATTTTTTTCTCGAGAATTTTTATTTACCTATCGATCATCGCTGTGGAGGGAATGCTATGGAAAGTTTATAGTTCGTGATTCAGAATTGTAACCCTTTGTGTCTCAACCCTTTCGTGATCGAATTACTTTTTTTAAGAATTTGTTATTTATCTACCAATCTTCTTTTTTTTTTTTAGAATTATTTACATTGCATCTAATTGAGATAAATGTGCATTTCAATCAGCCAGTTTTATTGCTGAATTTCTCAGATGTGCAAACGAAAGGATTAACATACTAAAATGTATGATTAAATACAGTAGAAGCTTGAAAAACTTATATTCCATGCTACCAACGTAGAAATAAAATGACTTTGCACACAGAAAATGTTTCATTAGTTCCTCTATCGATGCCACAAGAAGAATATAAATCGAACCGACGAGAAACATAAACTAAAACGAGAGAACATCATGTTCTCCATTTCTCCAAGAAGCAAGAAACGTTCAATCTTCATTTCTATTCAATCTTCGTCTTCCCGTACGACAGGGGAAGATCCACGTACCAGAAGAACCGTACAACAGGCGACTCGTTGCACAACCACCTAAAGAAACTCTTTTGGAATAGGAACACAGTGAACTATCGAGATTATCGGCGCCTAGGATCGAGGAGAACGGTCTGGCTCGTTAAAGGACCACCCGCGCAAAGCAAATCGAACATAACCACAAGCGAAAATCATGTACACATAGCTCCGACTAGCAGTTCGACCGTGAGATTTTGCGTAATTTATTTTCACCGGTCGCTTCCATCGAAAGGAAAAGGAATCCACTGTTTCTTTTTCTCTCTCTCTTTACTCGAAATTTTGTTGCACTGCCGGCGTAAGTAAACCTCACGCAGGCTACATCACGCGTGTATACTTACGGAAATCAAATTATCCTCCGGACTTTTATCGAAGGAAAATGAATATTTATGGAAAGAGCGCGTACTTACATCTGACAATTTTATGAATTCCATTGGAAAATATCGAAGAATAATAATACAGCTATTTTTATAAAACGCGTCCTTCAGTGGTAGGGTTTTGCGGTAGCTAAATTAAATCTCGCATATTTTAATTGAAGAAAGAGAAAAATGTTTGGAATTGAAAAAACGCAAATTTTTATAGAAATGAAATATTGCAGTTGATACCTTGTTGGGAAAAAGCATTTACTACTAATGGCGCATACTGTGATTAACCCTTTCGTGACCGGTGGGACACTTTAATACCGGGGGACAATACAAAAATTGATCTCATGTTATTATTCGTTACAACCGCGATGTAAATTCTTCAAAAAATAATTAAGTCGCGAATGGGTTAAATAGAGATAATTATTCTTGAAAATATGCAAAAACAGGAATTTCACGTGGTACAATATCCTGAAATCGATCGATTCTCTAACTTCGCTGAGGTATCCACGTGAAGAATGAAACGAGAGGGTCACAACGATGTCGATTCGCATTGTTTCCAGGATTTCCATTATGCAAAACGTTCAGTAGTACGCGCGCTCATCGGTGCAATTTTGTCCGGCGTTCCTTGACACGAATGCGCATGGAAACGCACGCGTGCGCTCGCCAGAGAGCACGATAAATTTTTAGATAGACTTTAATCGCTCCGTCGACTGGCTACGCCGTGAAATATCGTCGTTACGTGCAACTAGACGTAATTAAATACATAATAATTCTCCGCTGTTGGGAGGATCAACGTCTCCCATCTCTCTCTCTCTCTCTCTTTTTACGGTGAATTCTCGATCAAGCGTACGTGGAATGCATCGATCGATTCTAAGGGAGCCTGGCTAACTCCTCGATGCAGTTTATGCACCGTTAAGGCAACCGCAGCTGCGATTGAACCGTGTGTTCGAACGCGGTTCGAGCCGCTTTGTGTGGAAAGCATTGTTCGGAATTGAGAAATAGCGAGTCTCTTCCAGCTCGAATCGATTCTGCCTAAGTAGGAGATGCTGGATTTAAATTTAACGCGTCGACCGTGTTCCAGTGACGCAAGGGATGTAACTCGTATGTGGAGGATAGTTTTACTGTGAGATGAAACTTGAGATGATTGTTTCTCCATTGGTGTGATTCGATTTTTAATCAGATTTTTCGATTGTATGGGGAATTGTTCGGGCGAGTTTAACCCTTTCGAGAGAGAAATTTGGAAACACGGAAGATGTGATACTTTTGTAAGTTTAACCCTTTCGAGAGAAAAATTTGGAAACACGAAAGATGTGACACTTTTGTAACTTTCCCAGTGAAAGTATCTTTTAAACTTTCTACCTCCTAAACTTTTTAATCTTCGGATGGCGAATGTTGGGTCACTATTGACCCCGCTTTAGATGTTATTGGGCCATATTTGACCCTGCATCCGCCACGAGTGCGATTATCACCCCGAAACCACAGTAAAATTAAGTTTCAGTTTACTTTCGAAATTAACTATTTAATTAAAAAGTCACGCGACTGTGTCCTCTCTTTCCTAAATTTTCCATAATTTCACTCAGTTACCCATCAGCAGAATTTAATTTCCACACTTTCTGGACTCTCTTAGAGTCTCCCCTGTACCCTTCAATCGTCACGCAACTCCAGATCTCTAGTGTACCTTCTCCTCAAAATTAATCGAACACTCAAACTGGCGATCGATTATCGAAGACACTAATAGTTCTCCAAGCCATTCGAACACAAAATGCTCGACGTGAGCAATTATACAATTATTCCATCTCCGTGGCCGAAAGTTTCGTTTGTCTAGGACAACCACTTGTAACTAGCCGCGAATCATGCTGTTACCAAAGGACAATCGTACCCCTAGAGTATTGCGCAAACGATCGACACAACGAAACGGTTCTATCGCCGAGCAGCTACTTAAAAGCAATTTCATGTCTTCTCAAACGTTCTATTCTCCCTGAGAGTCTCTCGCTCGCGCGCGTTTATGAGCGGCCATCTCGATTGTTGCGCCAGACTTCGAGGCGCATCTGCTACTTAGTCCCACACCGCCATTGACATCGTTCATCGCTATTATCATCCTCGTTACAGTCACGTGGACCATACATCACGACCACAATCAATTGATTTCCAAGTTATTACAAGCATCGATCGTTCCCGTGGTCCTCTGTGCAGCCACCAAAGCTGGGTTAATTTGTCGATAATCGATTGGGAAACCTCGCGTTGATCCAGGTCAACGACTATAGCTCGCTTCGATCGCGTTGATCACGCGAATTGTTCATACCATTGTAGTTTCGGATGCTCGAACAGACGCGAATGTTCAGGGAGAAATGTGTAATCCTTGAAATCCCGTATGTTCAGTATTTCAGAGGTCGGGAATTAATCCTATTTTTCACTTATTTATTAAATTAGCACATGTCAAAATTCTTTCACTAATGGATCTTATGGAATTGCCTTAATCTGCTGCTAATTCAGCTCTTGAAAACTACACAATTGCAGGAATATAATTGCTTCTGAACTCTCTAATTTATTCCTGAAGATCGAAGAACGATTGTCTTTCGTCAGTCTTGCAAAGTGATAGCAATTGTTCTATCCTCACCAGAAACAAAGGAACTTTTACCAACTCGATATCATTAATATCATAGCGTTCCAAATTTGCAAAAACGTATAATCAGTCGATGATAAGAAACATTAAAAAATCCACATAACGTAAGTTACAAAAAGTGTAACTTTTCCAACTAATCTTCAAGGCCACTGAAAGAATGAAAAAGTGAAATTAAAACTCTAGCACGTTCGTTGTGTCATTTTAAATCCCTCCAGTGACCCGTATCAACGTTATCAGAAGGCTAATTACTTTTTAAAAGTGCAATATATCTGAGCGTGTCGACAGATGAGGATATTACCGATTAAAACGACGTAGGTGCGAAGAAGAGGCAACACGGAGCCCCTATGAATTGCAAATACAGAGGAGCCGCGAATTGGCCAATGGATATTGCAAATCGGCTGAATCGAGATCGTCGATCCGGCTCGACGAACGCCTTTCACGCACAAGTTACTCAACCGAAATCGCTACCATTTCTTTATCCATCCGGAAACCGCAATTGCGGACCGTCTAAGTAACACTCGACCCTCTGTCGAAGAGTTTAAAAACCAGTTGAACCAGGTGAATAGAGGGACACCGGCACAACTTTGGGTTAACACATTTTCCGTCACAGTTTTCCTGAGCATTCAAGGACTTTCCTTGTGTAAACGAGGGAAATACCGAAACGTTACTAGATTGTGTCAGATTTGCATGCGTTCTTTCAGCCGTTGTTCGCGATCACGTTAACCCTTTCTGCGCTGAGATTTGCGATGACGTCATTACGATTTTTCTGCTTTCATTTGTGTGTTTGGACGTTTTCAGGATAATTGTAGGACGTGCAATGAAATTTTAGTAGTGGTAAACAAAGAAAAGTGAACAATGTGAAGAAAGCACGTGTAACGAAACTTTGGTAATAGTAAACAAAGAGAAGCGAAAAATGTGAAGAAAATGAAGAGTGTGCGAAGTGAAGAAAAGAAAGAAAATGGTGAATGATATATTTAAAATTTCTCGACGCACTATTTTCAGTCTTTCGTGTGTATTTTAACGAGTTCGTCCCGTAAAACTAAATAAATAAAATTCGTCCGAGTCGTGGATCGTCAAAATTTAGAACAAGACCAGCGATATTACCACACAACACAATACGCACGCGTTTCTCACCTCTACAATTCACCCAATTTTGCAACCTATGAATCATGGACGCAATCTTCCATGCGTTGCTTCTCCTTTCAACCTCCATCGTCGACAAATTCGTGAAAACGCTGCATTAGAACGTAGCTCCTTTCCAGGAGGTCTAGGACGTATGCATAAAATCCACTTTCTAAACACGTTCATTTTCCTTATATCAATTACAAACCCACAAAAAACAAAAAAAAAAAAAAAAAAAAAAAAAAAAACAAGAAACACACACCAAAAAAAATATCCACACATCTTTCGTCTCACATATAAAATTCCTCGACGTTCTAAAAAAGAAGAAGAAAAAGTGAAGTCATAAAGTCGCAAAACAACTCGCAATGAAAAGTGAGAATGTTGGTGATTGGAAGACTCGTCTCAGGCCTGGGTCAGTAACATCTAAGGATCATTAACGTTTCTCGTGGATCCGCGAGGATCTCTAAAGAGGGGAGAAGTGACGCGAGACGAGTGTTTGTCGCGTTATTGGGAAACCACGCGACTTTGATCCGGCTCCGCTCGTTTCTTCTTCTTCTTCTTCTTCTTCTTCTTCTTCGCCTCTTCGAGAAACCTAGACACATCGACGAGGGTATACACAGATGTGAGCGCGCTCGCGCGTGCCCGGTGACACTACGCGGTTGTCGTCGGTGTCAAGGATTTCGAAGGATGAGCCTATACAGAGATTTATTGGGTTATTTGCGTATATGTTACAAGGCTACGAGCGGCAAGTGACACCGGTGAATCCTGGACAGCTCGTCTTCCGCTGCACGCCAATCGGCTTCGTGCTTTTTCTTATTTTTATGGACGCGCAACAATGCCGAGAAAAACGTCGCCGATCTTCACGGTAGAAGAGCTTGATGTCATTTGCTTGGATTAGGTTCAGGATGACGATAGCGGCGAGCCTGAGTTGTGTGCGATTTATCTTGTTGCAGACTGCTTAGAAGAGGCTTCGACAATTTTTACGAAGGTCGAATTAATTTGATTTAAACAGTCGTTTGTTTTGGGCTGATTTTTTGAAGAATGTTGTGTAAGGTGCGACGATTAATCGAGCAGAGAAATTCAATTATTGAGGCGAGTGAGGATAGGTTAGAAACGTTTGACGCAGAAACTTGAAAAAATGAATGACTCGTGGACCAATCTTTATTAAACATATTTATTCTCTTCAGTATGCAAGAAAAATGTGTTTAAAAAAAAAATTAACCCTTTATAACTGGAAAAAAAAAGAAGGATTTGGAGACTAGAATTTATGAAGCACAATTATTCTATTCAGTATGCAAGAAAAGTGTGTTAAAAAAAAAATAATTGACCCTTTATAACTTGAAAAAAAAAAAGAACGATTTGAAGACCGGAATTCATGAAACATATTTATTCTATTCAGTATGTAAGAAAGTTTGTTGAAGAAAAATTAATAATTGACCCTTTGTAACTTGAAAAAAAAAAAAAAAAGAAAAGAATGATTTGGAGACCAGAATTTATGAAACATTTTTATCCTATTCAGTATGTAAGAAAGTTTGTTGAAAAATTAATAATTGACCCCTTATTACTTGAAAAAGAGAATGATTTGTGTACCACTATTTATTAAACATTTCTATACTGTTCAATAAGTAAGACACACTTGTCGCAGAAGAAAGAAACAATTGAATTATCGTAATCTAATTTTCTGTCCATTTAAATAGCCAAGTACCTTTAAATTTCCTATAAATCTCACAAAAGATTCCATTCACCGAACAACCTGACCAACTACGCCACGAGAAACGTTGAATCTTCACAGGGTCAATTCTTCGTTATACCGCAGTTGCAAATGAAAGAGCATTTTTGCACCTGTGCACGAAGCTCGTGGCAAAAGGTGATCGAACTTGGTCAATTAATCGTCGAGGACACTGAACTTCTTGGATAAAGATGAAATTCCTCTCCGGTGACTTTTCTGCAATCAGGATCGAGGTAGTCGAGCAAGTTCTAAGCAGCTTCGATAGAAATATGAAATACGGATAAAACTGCCATTTCAACGATCGTTGTGCAACCATCGGCTTGCTGATGATTAGACAATTTTTATTACGAAGTATATTATGTTGCAATTAACCTCTTGTCGTGTGAAGCTCCCTCCTCGGCGAGTTTCTCAATAACGAGACGGTTCACCGCGAAAGAAAAGAAATTATACAACGTACAAACCTAACTTTTATCAAACGAAATTACACGCGAGCGTTTTAAAAAACACCCGAATGGTCAGGATAAAATGTGGAAAGAAACACGGTTGATCGAGAAGAAGTCGAGATATAATTACAACCGTGTTCGCCACTCTCCTTTCTTTACAAAGTACGAAAAACACACGAAGATTCAAGGATTTCATGTTTCTGCGTTAACCAAAAGACATTTCTCACTCGTCAAACTTCTGAACAACAATCATGCAATATCGCTCACAATACGGGCACAGTTGTTGTGGAATTGAATTTTACGATAATTTCGCTGGCAACTGGTGTACAACGCCATTGAGACGCGTCGGTGCCGTTGCAAAAGCCCTCGTCGTGACGAAAGCCGAACCATCGAATGCATGGTCTAATTGCGCGGTAATTACCAGGATAACCTTGCCGTGCCGAGGTGTCCTTCCTATTTCTTCGTTTCGCAATCGAACAAACGAGGCGGCACGAATTTATCAAGGGATTCCGCTGTTCACTTCTTCGGCACTTCCTTACGGTGTAACGAAACAAAGGTTCCCTCTTCTCTGGATTCTTCTCTTTCAAGGCGTTCGTCGGTTTTAGGTACTCGTTTCTCAGGTGGGAATAGTAGTTAAAGGTAACGTTGGTTCCAAGCTTTGGTGACCCCGTGTAGTCACGGCTGACCTCACGAATCGTTCGTTTCGCAAGCAAACAGACCAGTTGGAAATTATAAATGGATCGACTCTGTTTGGCCCACCACGGGGATCGATGCATAATTACCGCGATAAACGAGACAGCGAATTTACATAATAATCGGAGAGACTAAAAGGCACTGCGAGCAGGACTCGTTGTTCGCTCTATCTTTAATTGATCACAGCCACTCGCGACTCGATCGATCCTACACTTTGGCCTTTTTGCACACGGACCGGGAGGACTTCCCCCGTGGAGACGATAGATCTTCGATTCGAGCGCTGGGTATTGGACAATTCGGCATGATAGATAATTCGCTATTAGTTATTCTTTGGAAATGGGAGGAAGGATTAATGGAGTGAAAGAGGTTGTTCGTGAGGTCGATTAATTTTGAATCGGCTGTTCGGAGAATTGGTAATTTTTAGTTTCGCAAGGTTTTGATTTTCTGAGAGTGTGAGAGGGGAGGAGCTGATATCTGAGTTTTGGGAGATTTTCTATGGTAGATATGGTTCTATTTTTAATTTGCAAGATCGCGAAAATTAGATTTGTATCTATTTAGGAGAGTCTTTACTTGTTGTCAAATTTCTGATCAATGCAGGCTACAAAAAATGAGATCAGGGAAATCTAAAATATCTCTCCACTTAGAAATCTCCTCACCCAAAGTTTTGAAGTTAATGAGAAACCAATTTCCTCCTAATTCCCAAAATCACGAAAAAATGAAATCAACGAAACCTAAAATATCCCTCAATTTAAATATCTCCTCATCCAAAAATTAACGAGAAATCAATTCCCCCAAATGCTCGAAATCACAAAAAGTTAGATCTCCGAAGCCTAAAATTTCCCTCCGCATCCAAGGATCTGAATTTTGAAATTTTCGGAATCGTTGGAATTTTGAAACCAACAAAGACTAAATTCCTCAAATTCCAAATTTCTGAGCTCTCAAAATTTCCCTATACTTGAAAACCTCTTCACTCACAGCTCAAACGAACAAGAAACCAGATTCCTCAAGCTTCAAACAAAAACTCAAATCTCAACCTCTCAAAATTTCTCGTTCCCCCCAAAAATCACCAAATCAACCACAGATTCTCCCTACCGAAAAAAAACCCGTCGAATCACGAAGTCATCGTGCACGCGTTCCGTAACTGCGTGGCAATTACCGCGTCGACCCCGGTTGCCGGCTGACCTTACCGGGAATGCTCCTTTAAATTCCTGCATTTCGCAATTGGCGGATGCTTGGCTCGTCGCACACTCCTCGTTCCTGGGCCACGTACACGCTAGCCAGAAGAACCAGTCGTTTTTGACGCGCTCACCTCCGTATTTCAACCGCGTAGAATCCGTACCCCGTGTCCAACCAACAAAACAGAGGAGAACGCAACAGCCAAAGAGAGAGAAACTTACTTACGTGCGTACACGGAACGATAGAAAAAGAGAAAGAGAGGTTGGTTGGGTCCGGTTGAACGCGTGTCGCATACGGAAAACCCGAGTCCAATGTCAACTTCGATGATCCGCTACCGCCCCCGCCCGCGCGCCTATCGCGGAATAGTTCTTTTATCCGTCGCTTTGGCGGCCGCTCGATCGAGAGAGAGAGAGAGAGGTTACGTAACGCGAGGCCTAAATACCAATCGACATTATGTCCTGCCGGATGCGTAGAGAATCTGCATCTAGATGCACAGATCGTCATCGTCTCGTTCGCGATCCGCCGGAGTGAAACAGAGGCTGACTGACGTAAGCGGTGGATAGAGGGTACACAAACGAGAAGTTATGGCTGGAGGATTCGCTGATTACACGCGATAGGTGTCGATTGACGGAGCGTGGACTGGAATCTTGAGCGGATCGATTAGGATTTGTTAATTCTAATGGCGAGCTTCTGGTTGAAGAGCAGTGGGTCAAGTGGAAGAGAGACCAGAGATCGGCTGCAAGAGCGATTAGCTGGCATTGGAAATGCAGAGGACAGCCTTTCGATGGGAACCTCTCTTCGACCACTGAGGTTGGAATTGCGCGATCATTTTCTTTCGTGGAACTTGGGAACGTTTGAGAAGGTTGAGTGCAAGGTTGGAATAGCGTTACTGTGCTTCGGTGTTTCTGTTGTTTTTGTTTCAACTCGTTGTTCGTTTATTTTCAGCGACAACGAGTGTAGAATTATTGGGCAATTTTGTTGCGTACTTTGGTTAAATGTCGGAGCAAGATAGATTCGTTAAAGGTGACTCGAGTGGTTTGGTATCCTTGCAACAAAGGATGTGCCTGCTATCCTGACCCATATATACGGTTCACTGGACAATGAGCGTGTAAATTTAAATAACAGAGGAAGAACGATACAAAGACCTCCATAAAATGTTTCTGCTTCTAATTAGGCTGATATAAAAGTTCCTTATCCTTCTAATCAGAGGCCACCAGGTTCCTCTGAACGTGGAATTGGAAAACCTATGCAAAGTGGAATGAGTCATGCATAGTACACCAGTCGCATAATGAATCATAAACGGAAGATTAATTGCTCCTCATTTGTACAAGCAATTATACACAATTTCCTACCTGATACGAACCTCTCCATTTTTCTAGCTATCGTAGTTAACCTATTAACACACCGAATGTACCTTGCACATTCTTCAATCGGAGACTGTGATTATTGTACGAGAAAAGCAGATGCAACTGTTTCTTCGCTTGTAGGGAGAGAAATTATGGTTAGCTGAAGTTCCTCGTTCCAAAGAGGGAAATAGGAACTAATTTCGATTGTTGTAAGGAGACTGTTCTATAAAAGTACTATGATACAATGGTATAATAAGATCTAGGCATTGTTCTTTTACTTTTGTTTCGAGTTTATTTCAAAATGTGACAAAATTTACCAAAGATCTATTCTTCCCTACAATAAGTCACCAAATAAATTAAATTTTGGCTCGAGGCTCGTTTCCTTCGAAATTTCCGAAATAAAATTGTCCAGAATAAAGTAATAATGCAAACACGATATATGATACCAGATGCACTGTAATAAATATATTTTTGAAGACACAAAATTTAAAAAAAAAATCAACTTCCTTAAAAAAGAAGCATTTCCAATCTCTCCGAGTTGCCAAGTTGAACACTGTATATATTCCGAAATATATTTCTCGAAACATAAAAAATTCTTGGAAAAAAAAAAAAAAAAAAAAAAAGGATCGAGTGTCATGAAAAAGAAGGAACATTATCAATTTTCCAAGTCAGAAAATAGAACATAGAACCCACCGAATCGAAGCATCGAACGCGGAGTACAAGAAAACCGCTGTATCGTAACGCGGAGATCGCGTGTAACGGGCGTGTTTCGCGATAAGTCACGGGCGTGAAAAGGAAGGGTGTCGTGGAATAATTTGCATGAGGCGAAACCGTACACCTGCAGCGTGGTATCGCGTATGGATCAGCGTCTCGCCGAAATTGGACCAGAGCAGCGAGCGGCGGGCGAGAGATCTCCGCGAGACGGTGAGTGGCGCCAAAATTGCAAAACCGGTTAATTTAGAATTGCGTCGAACGGACGCATCGACCGAAAGATTGATGTTCTACAGCCGAACGACGGCCGTACCTTCGATGTAATATGCAAACTAGGCTAGTTGGAAGCGCCACGACGAATTTCACTTCTGACAGGCTATACCAACACTAACCGGTATCTGGAATACACTTGGCCTTTATTGTAAACAACAAATTTAGGACGGTATTCCAAGTTAGATGTTGTGTTCGATGAAGAAATATTTCTGCTACCTGGATTTCATATTAACCTTTTCACTCGCCTCGTTTCTCAGCTGGTTCTTTAACGAATTGAACGTTGCCGACAATTTTGTTTAACCCTTTGACAGTCTAATGTAATTACGAATTGGAGTGAGTAAAATTTAGATTTTGCACGTATCTTTTTAATAATTACGTCGTGAATGATTATTTTTAAAATATCTCGTCTCTTTCGAACTTTCTTCCTGAGAGTCTCTCTCGAGTAAAACTGTTCGTTATTTAACTGTCGAAGGGTTAATTATTTTAATCTGATTTTTGTGGATACATTTTGTCTAATTATCGAACGTCACTTGAGAAACTTGCTAACTCCTTTTGCTCATCTAACAGGTTAGTCAGAAAATAGTATACGAGACACTCTGAGTTTCTTCTAATTTGATAAAGCTGACCCCAATCCACAAAATAACCAGCAAGTTCCTCTTATCGATGAACAAACAAACCTAAGTAAACTTAAAACCAAGCATTCCCTTAATCTGCCGATTGAAACAGTCTCGAGTTTGCAATCAGCTCCACGCCCATGTCCAAAACGTCTTAGAAACCCTTTCTTAACTCGATCACGAGGCGTGCCAGAACGGAGAGATCGTATCAGAGCGGCCTGGTCCTGTATCGAAACGATCAGCCGCCGGTGTTCCCAGCGTGGAGAATAATTTCACACTAAAAGGTCCGTTAAAAGGCCAACACGGGACGGTAATTTCCTGAACTCGCGTGGAACGCGGCGGCGGCGGCGGCCGCCCTCAGGGACCGAGTCGAATAATTCGCGTAGTCGATCCTCGCGTCCCTGAGGATCATCGAAACGAGGGATCGCGCGAGGCCGTGGCTTTATTAAATTACATAGTCTTAAGTAACGTAAAACGCCATTCGCGTGCGATAATTCTCGGTCGAAGCGCGCGAGCCGTAAGGCGCGTTAACCGCTTGACAGGCAGCGCGCAATTGATATTGCGAAAGCTTGCGAAACAGATCTGTGGCGGGGGTGTGAGAGGGCACGTCACGTCCCTGGTGGGGGCAGTTTCTTCGTTTCCAGGCGATTTCGTGCAAAACAATTAGCGGCGGGACCGAGAAGAGAGAAAAAGGAACGGCACCCTTGGCCCCACGGGCAATCTTCGCTGATTCCACTCGCCTGTTAATCATACGCCGGCTTTATGAGATTTCTGGGTGACAGTCCAGTTGTTTCGGTCCATGGCCAGAGGTACGGAGAAAACGTGGATGGTTCTTTTCTTTTTCTTCTTCTTTTTGTTACGTGGTTTGTGTTGGTTTGAAGTGTGCGTGTGTAAGTTTTGAAGACAATTTTTGGGACACTGGGGAGATTGATGATTATACTGTAGTATAAATGGATCTTCAGAGCAATTTTTGCAGAGTTTGAAGGTGTTTGACGATGTTGAAGGTGGAGAGAAATTTGTAAGTATATTACGAGGACAATTTTTGGGACACTGGGGAGTTTGATGATTATATTGTAGTATAAATGGATCTTCAGAGCAATTTTTGCAGAGCTTGAAGGTGTTTGACGATGTTGAATATGGTTTGATACATGTAAGGACAATTTTTAGAACACTGCAGGGTTTAAAGACTGGCAGAATCTTTGAAATGGATTTGTAATGGCTTTTCAATGTAACTTTTGCAGGGTTCTAAGGTATTCCACGATGTTTGACATGGTTAAACGAGAACTGACGAAACCTTCGCAATAGAGTTGTTGGTGCAGTTAGAAACAAGGATAAATGTGCTAAAATATATAGTGATTGACTTTTCTTATCGATACTTAATACACATTACTACCATTCTTAACTTATTGGACAACTATTTGTCAGTATATTTAAAGTGAGTCTAAATCTACATTGTAGCTACGAGATGAAACAAATATTCACTTCTTCAGATTACAAAGGAAATTAGCTTCCACTTTTTATCCGAGATTCCATTAAAAACCTGGATCTATAAGTGATTCCTTAAAACCAAACAAGCATCAAGAAGCCGATAAGCAGGATCGTAAATTCCATTCCACCAGTCAAAGCAAGAAGAACAGAAACTGAAACGATCGATAAACCGAATAATATCGTCTCTCACACAAACCTTATCAATCCAAATTAACCATTCTATCTAACTCAAACACGTAAATTCTTCTCCGTGATAAATCAACACACTCTGTAAACTTCCAAACACAGTGTCTCGGAGAAATCCTCCCACGTCGAATGGAATCACTCCGAATGACGTCATCAAACACGATCGATTCATCAAACCCCCCATAAATAACGCGAAATTACAAGCTATTACGCGACCAAGCGCAAATCGGTAACCCCATAAATAACAATTCGACGATTCTTCTCGACGGACAAAACCCAATCAAAAAGATCGTGTCCTCCCTCGCACGTATCCTCCAAAGAAAAAGAAAAGAAAAACAGAGAGCATCGAGAGCCGCGTTGCACAAGAGTCCGCGAGACTCGCGGAGGGCAGGCATAAATCTCCAACGTACAAATTAGTATCAATCGCGCGGGTAATTACAGGCTGCGAAAACTCAATTACGGTGTCCCGTGTCGATCGAGACGGCCACGTACGACGTCGAGTGACGCGAGCTGACCGTTTCTGGAGCACAAGTCAATCGATCCTTATTGCACGGAGGAAACACGCCGAATCCGGAGCGCCTTTTCTTGATCGGTGAACCGAGAAATCGTCGAGGACGCGCTCGCCTGACCCGCGATCCGAATCGATTCGATGACTATCTCATTCTCGCATGTTCCTTAATCCGTCTATCGAACGAATCATTTACCTTTTGATCCCGAGACGCCTGCAAATTTTAGGTCGTTCCTGACATTCGACTGCCGATCGGCGAGTCTGATTTTTCCTCTACGATCGGACTGGACCAAATCTTGATCTCTTTGAATGACTTTTGTTACTGGGAAGAAATTCGATTGGGATCTGTATTCGTGAGATTGTGTGCTATCGACGTATCTGAGTGAAAAATCTGAGGAGAATTGGCAAAATGAAAATCGTAATTCTACACTTTTGGATAACAGTGCGAACTTACGAAGAAGCTTGTCCTCCCTTTTCTCGCTAATTACGTCAATGGTAAATATGTACTTATTTAGAGTAAGCAACAGGTGTTTGCATGTTCGTGGGATAACTGGTTTTAATGGTAATTGGTAATTCGTATGTCCCGAAGGTTGCCTCTTAAAAACGAATTTCAGAGGAAGAAGAAGTCGTAGCTGTGCCAGCAACGAAGGCACAAACGCGTTCATGGCAATTTCACGGGACAGAGAGCTGGCGTGGCCAATCAACCACTGCCATAACCCGAAGGGCTCGGTGTGATGTTGAGTCGCGTGAAAACATAATTGGTAAGAAAGCTGCGTTTTATGGGGTCGTTATCAAAAGGGCTGTTACGACGTGTTCCGACTAGAAGAGTACAGTCATCGACCGTGACCCACATTCCATCCAATAAAACTCGAAGGGAATTAACTTTCAGGAAAACAACTCCTTTATTACCTTTTTCAGGTGGAGAAAAAAAAAAACGAAAGAAATTCAACTAAAACAATCGAAACGGTTGTTCTTAAATATGACCGGATCAATAATATTTCATACGTTTCGACAGTGTGCAGAGTTGCACATAACTCTTATATTAGATTTATGACACGTAAGATAGTTGATTTGCATTGCAAATGAAGTTTGCCCCGATGTCACCGGTGTAACAATGTCCTTTGTTCATTCCCGCTGCTCTAAGCAATATGGAAACTGTTCGAGAGAGAGAAAGAGCAACACAGTTTCAGGAAGAGGGAGAAGATTTATCAGGAAACGATCTCGACGTTTTTCTCAACGATGTCGTAAATCAAGTCGCGTTAATTCCGCTGACAAACAAGACTACCGAGCTTCGTTCTTCCACGTCGAAATCGAATTGAACGCGACTCGCGTGCCGGTGACAAAAGGGCAGAGGCATCCTCGAGACTCGTCTAGGCCGGCAAAACAATCCTTTGGCTCGACCCTGACCCACATGCTCCTCCGTTGTTTGCGTGTTCTGCTGAAGACGACCGTTTTTATCCGGCTCGATCGATTCCTTCCGGAGGAATCCGCCTCGTCGATCTTGTTTTTCTTCTTTAATTGGAGCTGAACGATTCACGGATAGCTGACGTCTTCGATTAAGTAGCGAGCTGAGAAGCCTTACGATCGCTGGCGACAATAACGACTGCGACTTCTTTCCATCTAAACTCTAACTTCAGACACTCTAATTATCTCTGAGGTATTACCTAAAATATCTCAATTCTCTAAGCCAACAATTGCAAGCTCTCCCAAAAATCGTCAAAATAACCCCAAAAATCGTCCACTAAATTCCAAGAGAAGAAGTTAATTACTATCCTGAAATATAGATCCAACGTATACGCTACTCCTCCAAGTAAAAAAAAAGCGTCTTCACAATAAAATCTGAATCTGAGAAGCTCTGCAATCACCCCTAAAAACCTACCCTCCAACCGCATCTCAACATCAATCTCAATCTCTCTCGAACATTTCCTCGCGAACCTCGATCCGCGACGAAACACTCGAACAACAGGCTGCAGGACAATGGTCGTCGAAAAAGCGAGGCATCCTCGTCGCTTCAGACATCGCCTCCCACTCTGCAAGCTAGCAAGAGAGGGGCCTCGCACAGGTAACAACGCATCTTCTCTCCGAGCGCCACATCCATGACCCAGATAGCAGCCAGGCGTTTTCTGTTCATCGAAAACGAGCGCCACGAGGAAGGATCTCCCCCTGGGAAACCCATGGTGTGGCCCCTTATCAGGGCTCGTAATTTCGTTTCTGTTCCCAGTGGTTTCTCACCCGCTTTCACACACCGATACTCCAACCAACCGCGTACACACACACGTACACATCGATAAGAGTCCCACACACACACACAAACGCTACTGGGACAAGGTTGCCAGGGGTCCATAACTATCTTGCGCTGACACACAAGAATGCGCGCTTCTTACCCACCGCACTGGCTCGGATTCACTTGGTTCGTCGTCGTCGTCTTCCTCTCGTCTCCTCTCGTCCGTCTTCGTCCCTGTTTTGCTGGCCGGGTCCTACACCGAATCCCCTACCAGCCGTTTCACTCGAGGGTTCGGCCAAGTCCCACCTTCTTCTTGCCAAAAGGATCGCGGGGGGGCCCAGTTCGGCGTGATCCCCTCTTCGTGACCCCGCTTCCCTCCTCTCGTACCCCCCCTGGTCACCATCGGAACGCGCCTCCGCTTGGATCGCGACGCCGTTTCGATCTTTGAATACCCTGGCGTCGTCACCGCGATGACCAGTCTTCGAATTACGGGCGAATCCCGCATACGTCTCCGTGATTAAGCGGCCAGAAAATCAGTCGTTCAACCAGAGCTCGCTGCAAGTTTGTGCTCGACATTTACCGTCTCTCTCCTCTTATCGCTTTGCCGAGTCGCGCGGTCCATCGAGTAAGATAGGTTGAGACGTGGTACTGGTTTCGCTTCTTTTTTTCTTTCTGTTTTTTATTTGCGTGAATTTTCTGGTCTGGACGAGGAGATTGCTCGTTTTTCTCGTTCGGCACCGGTGTTATCCTCGTGTGGGTGCGACCCTCCTCCTTTGCCGATCGCTGTCACGCGATCGAGGATCGAGGGTCTCTAGTAAGGTACGTCGGAAGGATTCAGAGGTTCTTCTGTGCTGCTGCTTCTGGTCCAGATGTCGGTGAGTACTGGTTTATTGTTTTTTTCTTTTTCTGGTGGGTTCTGCTGTGGTGATTGATGATAGCGGTGATTAATGGCGACGCGATTACGCTAGAGTGAGTTATCAGTGTTTGTACGGAGCGATTACTGTTGTAATATGTAAACAGGAATTGCAAAAAAACTTGGGGTACTTTGACTTTTTCTGTGGAGTATCACCTTTGTAATCAATCATAGCTAATTTTTAATATCGTGGGTTTATTGGTAAAACACGTTAAGTTAATATGTACGGCTTTTTTTAAAGGAGTGATTAACGACATCGATCTAAAATAAACGAGTTAATTTAACAGGTAATTGTACATTTTTCCACTATAAAGTATAACTAGTAGTCTTCGGGTACAGCAGTTTCATTGTTAGACAATTGTCAACCGAAAGAAACTTTCCTTTCGTCTAATGCCAGCCGACAATCGACTCGTCTAGGCACGAAACGACAATACAGCTGGGTCAATCACTCGTCGAAGTGACGTAGGCGCAGCGCGCGTCCGTGACACTTACTTAATCGGAAACAATGCGAGTCACGTAACGTCGCAGCGTTGATTGACATTGCCGTCGATTCGTTACGTGGCATAGGTTTCCCTCAATCAACTAGGTCGCTTACCCTCCCCTAAAAGACATACAATTAACCCTTCCGCTGCGGTAAATTTTAGTACGTAACGCGCGTGACAGATTCAGATGTTCCATAACAAAATTCTGGTCTCAAAGTTGTCTCTTTTGGCCGCAAAATTTTAAAATTCGTTTCGTTCAACTAGCGTGGAAGAGAGCAGAGGATAAAATTAAGGCTTGAGTTAATACGGAAGTGCGCCAAAAGGGTCCGATAACACAATGCGAACAAATGTTCAAAGCGCCGATAGCGGTGAAAGGGTTAAAAAAAAAAGAATAACAAAAATACATCGAAGTGTCTAAAAATAGAAATGAATGAACTCATCTGACGTTCCGGTTTAGAACGGTTAAGTAACCGTGACAACGTGAACATGACAAAAAGCATGGTAATACGAGAGGAAAAATTGCCATTTACAAAAGGATCCGAGACGCAAATTGCCTGTTGCAAAAGCAGCAGAACGCGTGCGCTCATCCGCGCCTCTCCAACGATTGAGTTCAATTAAAAACGAATTTATAAAGGACACCGTGACAAATCGCGCCTCGCCTAGCAGGAGCTAGGAAGGAACGATTAAAAACTATTCTTGGCACCAACAAAGCACGCCTGAATTCCGACCGCAGACGACTCATAAATTACACTAGTTGCAAAATGCTGAGATCTTAATCGTCTCGCGGTGCCATCAACGTGGAACTTTCTTCCTTATGTTTTGATACAATTAATCACTATGGAGTGCGACGATATTTCTGGACTATTGTTCGAAGTATTTTATTTGTCAGCTGAGAATTTGCAAAACTTAGATCCGTCACATTTCTGTGCCAAATTGTACAATAATCCTTTGAAAATATCAATCTACACAATTTTTTAAAAATTAGAGAAATGAGCCGTTCAGTGCACAAACCGATTAACTCCACTTTTTGAAAAATCTTAAGTTTAAGTGTCAAAGCACTTGGTATAGTCATAACTTTTTATATTTATAATAATTTCTCGACTTCTCATTTTATGGAGTTAATCGATTTGTGCACTGAACGGCTCAAATAAGGTAGAGTTTTTTTAGCAAAAATAACTGGGAATTTTCAAAAATTGAAGGTTTCCCCTTTCTGTGCCAAATTTTACAAATGAATAATTACATTAACCCTTTGGAAACATCAATCCACGCAATTTTTGAGAAATTAGAGGAAAAAAGAGTAGAGTGCAAACATCCTTAAAACTTAAGATTGAATTATCAAATCTGCCTCATTTTTGCACCGATCTATTCAAAATATTTGTTCACATTCCACGCTACAAGTAACTCAATTTCATGAAATTACGAAGCTGCCTTCTTTCCCCGGCAAAATCATAAAAATTGTTAGCTGTGTGCAGCGTGAAAGTCAGACTATTAACGCGCTGTTTCACTAACAGTTCTCGCTAAGGGGATACTAACGGTGCTGGTCGTACGAATAATCAGAAATTGATGCAGTTAGTGGAACGATGGCTTGTAACGCTGGTACACCGTGCTGGCCATTGGCCAGTAGAGGCTTCGAGCGGATAATTGAACGGCCATAATAACAACCGGTAAGGAAAACGTCGCAATCGTGTTCGTCATGGTTGGATGCATGGGGCAGCGGAACAAGTCAACAATGGGGCGGCCTGTGGCCGCGACGACAACGCGCTCAAAAGGGTATCAAAGTAGCCGTGACATAAATTTTGCACGGTGAAAAAAAAAAGAACGTTCGATTCGCTGAGACAATGCTCCTTTGTGGGGGATTTTTATGACTCTTTCGGGGGAGGTAAATAAAACTGTTTTCATCGTGTGGAGTAGGGAATTCAGAAATGAAGAA
>NW_017100427.1:3589886-3663282 GCF_001263275.1 Habropoda laboriosa
GCTTTATCTTTTTTTTTTTAAAAGTCAAATTTCAGCGATGTATCTATCGAGCAGAGTATCAGATCGCAGACGAAGAAGTAATCTTAGCTATTCCTTAAGATAACGTGACATTAGTCAAGGTTCCAACTCTTTTTGGGGAAATCAATAAAATTCCCATTGATAGCTTTATCGTGTGGAGTATTAAATTGTAAACGAAGAAGTATATTTAGACGACGATTTTTTAAAAATCTAATCAAGTATTTAAAAGGACGCAGATAATGAAGCAATGTTAGTAACGCTTTGGGACCATATTTTTTTGTGAAAATTTTCTCCTTGGTTCTATTCAGGAGAAGAAACAAAATTTTTCTCGGTACTAGGTGCAGCAATAGAATACGAAAATTTCCAAAGAGCCATTGTGGGATACTCGAGTTAATATAACAATGTAATTTACTAATTACTCGATTATTTTTGAAAATATAAAATTTCTAATCAGTACACTTTCCATACCCGTCACATACCAGCAATAAAACAGCTCTAACGAACGAAGCAAAATCCCTACAACAAACTTTCATCGCCACTCTGTCCCCAAAAAAGTAACACAATTCTCGAACCTTTCGCTCCGTGTTCACATTGTTGCAACCGGGCAAACTTCTCCAGAAGCATCGTAAAGAGCGTGGAGCACACGAAACTGAGAGTTGCCCGGGCCCGATCAGAATCCACGTAAGGCCGCGTATTATGCGTAACCTTCTGCCGACTTCGGATAAGTCAATTCACTTTCGGAAGTGGCTTGCATTATGAAAGTGACTGTGGAAAAGTCGCGTGCACGCTTCGTTGGTTCTGGTAACTGCTCGGCCATTCCAATTCGCCGCGGGATATCGGTCGTGAAGAATTACGCGTCAACTTTTTCGAAAAATCCCCCTATCACCCACCGTCGAACAAACGCTCCAAAGACAAAACCAAAAATCGTCAAAACGCAACTTTGCATATATACAGAATGTTTCAAAACATGTGGGCATAACTTCAGAGATGGAAGAGGTTCGTATAAACGTACGTTTAATAGTACAATTATAGTCCTTTTTGTGTGACACCTGTTGTTTAATAATTTTCATAGAAATTGTTCAAAGTGGCCACCCTCTTGATCTTCTCATAGGAGATCATAGATCTCACTCGTTCTACCAGGTGCTCTTTAAATTCGCCGACAACACTCTAGATACAGGTTTACACTAACTTTTTTCCTCATTTTAGCTTACTGAATCATCCCTGAAGTTACGCCCGCGTATTATAAAACACCCTGTACATATCTATCGGAACATCTTCGAAGAACCATTTTTCAGAAGCAAACCGGAGAGCATTAATAACGCGTCGAAGTAAAACCAACAACTCTCTCGACGTTCACGAACCAACAGTACCTCTTCTAACTTCTTCCACTGTGCATCTTTCACGGATCACATTCGAGTCCGTTTAGTTACCTAACAGCGGACAGCCATTAGATACAAATGAAACGTATTAATTCAGCAGTATTCCAACCGGAGGAGCATGCAATGGAAATGGAATTCAGCCTTGGCATCAGCCTGTGGCACCCTTCCATTTTCAGACCAGTCGAACAACTGTCGCAACTCCGCGCGTTGACTCGTGATATTCTAATCACTTTCCTTGAATAGAGAAATAATAACGCCGATTGCTCTCCTCCGACGGTTCGTTACAGCGATTTATCGCCGTGACGCTCTTTTGCAGCACCGGCGACAGGAAGAGAAAAGATAATGCAACAAACCATACCTGTCTCGTTGAGACAAAGAAAGAACGAGAACTGGAGGCACTGCGCTCGATTATTATTGTTATTATTTTTCGACGAGGAAGTATTAAGAGGATAATAATTGCTGTTAGCCTCGGGCTAATCGAGCGAGAGACTTTGTTCCGCGAAAGAAAGGCTATTAAGAGGTCGTTTGTTTCTTGTTCGTAGCTCGTGACGAATGGTGTTCTCTCTTTGGGGAAATATCTTTCGTTTTTTGGAGTGTTTTGGGATATTTGGAGCTCCGTGTGTTTTTTGATTTTTCTAAGGCAGATCGAACGGGGTTTGGAAATAGACTAGTTTAGTTTGGAACCTTATTTGTTTGGGATGTTTAAAGATGTAAAAGATGTTTTTTTTTTTTTTTTTTTTTCAACTTCTGGAACTTAATTTTTTCTGGAGACAATTTAGATCTGCCCGATATATTTATATTTAAACTAGAAAGTGGAACTTTATTATTGTAGAATTCTTTTCTAATTTAAAAAGAAAATCTATAAATTGAGGAAAAGAAATTAGATATTGACAAACGTAAACGAATTTTAATCCTCACTGTCATAGAATTTTATTAAGTATTTTTCTATAGCTAAAATGTCCTGTCTGTCAATTTTTAATTTTTCAAAGTATTTCAAAACATTTAAAGTTCACCAAATTTTTTACTTTTCTAGCAAAGTTAGAGCGCCTAACCCAAAGTGAAACGTCTAATTTAAGAAAAACGAAAGTAAGAAGAGCAGAACGATTTAAAAGAGATTTCTTTTGTACACATTTAACGAAGCTAACGAAGAGTCGTATAGATATGGTAACGAATTATGCGCACGTGATGCAAATCGATGGCAGCGTTTCAAAGGCGTGACAGGCGCGGGCTCTCGCTAGGATTTTTAATCTGCCCCCGTGGCGCGCGTGATCTACATATTCAAATTCCTTCTGCAGCAATGACACCGATTGTGTCACCGTGCGCGTTCCACGGTATGGCTTCGAGAAGCTGCTTGATTAACTATGTGCCAATTATACCAGATATATCGTTGCCTTTTTCACTTTCGTTCAGAGAGACATTTGCACAGTGTCGCGCTTGAAACGTATACTCTGTTCATTTTTTCCACACGCTCCGGGGATATAATTTACAAAATATAGATATTGAATCTCGGGCGAAACCAGTTTGAAATAAATCAATACTTCCTGTTAGTCGAGGAATTTCTAAATGAGATCATGTTTCCGGCTAAATCTACTTTGTGTTCGGTGGAACAGTGGAAATTGATGAAAACTCCGAGATAAGTGGAAAATCGAGTAACGGTTCGTCCTTAATTATTTATTTCCGTGGATAGAAGTACTCGTGAAGAAATTAAATAGGTGTGAATTGTTTGGAATTGTAAAAAATACGTAAAACAAAAATCATTCGATACACTATCACAGGTAATTTTGAATAAAATTTTGAGAATTTAGTGAAATTAACATCTTTGAAATACAAAGGATTAATATATTTAAAAAGTAAATACAATAGAAAAGAAAGTGAAACAAACAATTTCTTCCTATTTTTATTTTCAAATACTGATTTACCTTTGAAACAATTCGAAAAAGAAAATCATTCATTGATCTCCAAAAAACGAGTGATCCATCACAACAAACGAACTCCGATTAACCGGACAAGTCTTCCTAAAATCCGTTCAAACAAGCAAACTGCGGGTGAATAACACGTGGTTGAAAGTTTAATACGAATATATTTGATAATAACAATTGCACAATAACGATAACGATACATAAAAGGGAATATTAATAACCTGATCAATGCTCTCTTATTCTTTCTCTCTTACACGCTCTCTTTGTTTTCATTAACAACGCGATTCTACTGTTTACTCGCTGCTTCTCTCTAGGACACT
Organism: Habropoda laboriosa; assembly: GCF_001263275.1. NCBI lineage: Eukaryota > Metazoa > Arthropoda > Insecta > Hymenoptera > Apidae > Habropoda > Habropoda laboriosa. The sequence goes on from NW_017100427.1 coordinate 3,593,523, forward strand.
GCCCGTTTCCCCGATCTCGAGTCGATTCGAGTATCAGCCATAGATCATGTCTATCCTAGAACGTTCACCGAAATTCAAAACAAACACAGGACATTCACGCCATCACTCACAACCAAATCCACACAAACACCCGATAAATCAAACACACTCTCAAGCGGCAAAACCTGCAACGATCCAAGTGTAAGAGAAAATCAGTCAGGATAACGGTGGTGAGCGGTTGAATAGGATATAAACGTGGGCGGTTAACAGAGTGAATCCTTGTATTTCGAACTATACTGCACGAGTGCTGATACAATTCTCCCTTTCCTGAAAAACCTAGTCAGGAGGACACCCTTGACAATATGGCCTTTCTTAGCCTTGAGGCAAAACTATCCCTAGGAGGGGGAAACGCAGCAGAAGACTGCACATGGCCCACTCAAGCCTTCGCTTTTGGACTTTTCTAACACAAGTGTCTCCACTTCGATGGAAAGAAGTGTCGTTGAAGACAAAAAGATCGGCGCGGGAGCGTTGACAGGCAAAGCGTGCCGGCGGTATTTTTAGAATCCAAACAAAAGGAGCGCGAGCTAAAAGAAGAAGGTGCAATCGCCTCGAGTGTCGTTTCTTACGAAAGTCGAAGAACAAACGAGGCGATAATTAATCATAAGAGCGAGTCAGCCTCTCCTCAATGGGAACACGGTTCGAAAGAAACGCCTGTATTTACGCGATTACGGTCACTCGCGATCATCGTTTTATCACATTCTTGGGTGAACACACTCGAAAGAGCTGTGCTGGCGCTCTCTTGTTCGTTCGCGAACTGTGCTTATTTCCATCAGCGTTTCTGTTGGGCAACCGTTTTATGCCGTACACCGTATAAATACCTGTGTTACTTCTTAATGAGGCAATAAAGTCACTTAATCATTAGAGGTATCGATGCCGCGCCGTACACTTTACATCGGAAAGGACGCGATTTATTCAAGTGTGCCCGCGCGACTCGTTCGGGACATTTAAAGAGGCGGAGGGCTGCTGTTGAATTTTCGCATCTCGTCTGTCCTTTCTTTCTCTCCTTCTCTCTTTTTCGGCGACTCGATCAGAAGGCAAGCTTCGTTGCTCCTCCTCCGCCGCTCTCACGATTCCACGGCATAATAAAAAGTCACGATTCCACCGCGTTTGCTCGCCCACGGCTTGCCGCTTGTTTATTTGGCGTGATGCCATGACCAGATTACCCAGTCGCGTTGCACTTGGCGACTTTTAATGTCGGTCAACTCGAACACCGGCCACGGTTACGATCGATTAGAACCCGTGAATTAAGCAATCGATCCCCGCTGCTACCTGTTTCTCGCCCAGGGAAACACCGACGCGGTTAAAAATATTCGTTTGTGAGAAACTGGTTTCTCGGGGATCATCGAATGCTCGGAAAGGAACAATTGAATTGTTTTTTCTGAGGAAATTCTGAGGAACATAGATGCTTTTTTCGAAGGAGAAATTGAGGAAGACAAGTTTCTGCTTTTTGAGGAAAGAAGAGGAAATTTCCTTTGTCCGTTTATAAATCTCGGGACTTCCTCTGATGACTGTATACAAAACTGGAATAGAAAGAAAAATTCTGATGTTTTTTAAGAACCCGTGCTTCACTACGAATTGGTTGTACAGTTGATTTTTCTAAGAAAGTGAGTAAAGAGAAGAATCAAAATCTTCCAAATCAGCCCAATCTTCGTTAGGTGGCTATGGAAGATTCTCAGGATTTACTTCAGTGACTATGAAAGTTTCTCACCACACTGCTCTACTTTGTTCTCAATCTGTGTTCCACTATAAATTCTTTAACAGATTGCTTTTTCCCAGGAAAGAAAAGAAATTTAAAAGAAGAAAATTTCCTCTATCCAGCGTCAAACTTTCCTCGAACAAACATAGAGATTCTCAAGACTTCCCTGATATCTATAGAAAAAAGCAAAATTCTATCGTCTTTCCTGTGAAATCTATACTCCACGATAACCTCTTTACAAAGAACACGACTCTAATCTCCCAAAACAAACCACTTTTCCACCTTTCACACCAAATCTCCCATCATTCACCCAAACCAAACTCTAAAATGACCAAATTTTCTCTCGCTCCTTGTGACTCCGGCAAAATTGAATAACTGAAAAGAGTAAAAAAAAGAAAAAAAAAAACATGGGAAGTCTGTGGAGCACGTGGGCGAGGGCGTTTCCGGCGCGGAGGCGAGATCGCATCAAGAAGAACGCGATTTAACGAAGTGGACGACGTAACGGAGCCGTGAAACGGCGTTAATCGACGACGATTCTCTCTTTATTCGAGGGCAAGCTGGGACGAAACGGTCTCCCGTGAATCGTATGGTAGCTTTGGCTCGTCGAGCCAAATGTTTCCACGAGATTTATCGGACGATTAGTCGAGCGTCGCGCCGTAATTGGTCAAAGAAAAAGCAGTCTCTCTCCCGTGCTGTGTGTCGGAAAAACTTGGGCGGCTTGCCACAAATGCACGTGGGTGGCCACGATTGTCGAGCAGAAGTAGGAGGTGAGGTCGACGATACAGGTATGGTTTGGATCACTCGACTTTACGTTGCTTTTCTCGGTGAGAAGGCGAGATACGGTGGATCAGGCTTTCGGTACTGATTTAATTTGTATAATTTTTCTATGCTGATCTGTGTCTTATCTTGTTCGAGGGATCTTCTAATGGTCCTGGTGACATTTCAATTTCTAATTCGTTCGTTGATATAATATTCATAGAATTCGTCGGCGTGCGGCACGAGATAAGCACGAGTTTTTAGTTGAACGGTAGAACGAAGTTAAAATTTAGTGGTGAATTATTTATAGGCAAATATCGATATTGGTTGGATTTGTCATAGTTTAACCCTTTCGTGAGTGAAGAATTTCTTATTTACCTGTCGATTATTGTACCCGTAATGTGTCTATATTATTTAGAAGAGTTACAGGACATTCAAGTAATAAAAAGGAAATTTTTTAGTGAGCACTCAAAGGGTTAATGAAAGTTCCATGTACACACAGTATTTAGGTCAGAGAACGAGTTCAAATATTTGTGAGTGTATCAAAAGTGACAAAGAATGGTCCAAAAATTACGTACGTTTTTTTACCTAATTAATTTCTATCAAAAACGTTCAATAGAATATCTTATCCATATATTTCATCCATTATTACCTTAAAACATAGAACACACTGTATCTCATGTAGGATTAATATTCATAAAACGAGTTATGGAATAATTTCAAACTGAATAACCAGGCAAGTCTATCGTCGCATACTTCGCCGTAAGAATCGTGTAGCAAGCTAATTAGCCTTCGTATCGCAACAATATAGTAGATCGAGATCTCTTAGATTTCACTAATAAAGAAACCCAGTAGCAAACGAGGCATAAAAATGAAAAATTCTCCAAACGTTACCAACCAATCCGACACAATCTCCACATTTTCACACTCCCTTAAAAACACGAAACTACGATCCTAACATAAAAAAATCGTCTCAAAGACTCCAGAATATTACTCAAACCATCATCGCATCTCGCGAGATCTCTCAGATTGCCTCATCAAGCCTCCCGTTCTTCCATCTCACCTGTCTACCGTCCACGCACACAAATCCCCTCTTAGTATCAAGATTTGTCGCGCGTAAAGATACAGGCGGTCTCCCTAAAGATCCCTTTCATCAACTTTACATCGCTCATTACGCTGAAATTCGTCGTAAAACCTCTTTGTACCCAGCGAAACGACTTTCGTAAAAAGAGAATCCAGCAGGATTGCGCAACAGGTCGATTAGGTCGCGCGCAAATGTGACGAATGCAAATCAGGAAGGTAATAAGAGCGTTCCTGTGAAACACACAAAGTGTAACGTTCCACCAGCTAACGGGCCAATTAATGGCGACTGGTTTAGTTCACTCTCTCTCTCTCTCTCTTTCTCATACTTGAATTGTTGCTCCACGATGGAAACTGCAATTTCGCAAGAACAGAGGAAGAAAGAAAGAAAGAAAGAAAGAAGGAGAAAGAGAGGGAACAGTGTACGCGCGTCGTCGCTGATCGTATCTTCCACCGGTTTGTCTTCGCTGATTCGATTTGCGGGATAACTTGTCGCCTGTTGACCAAGGATCCGAGTTTATACGAAACGATTAAACGCGCGAATTTTCTTCGTACGAGCTGCGCGCGGGCTTTAAGCGCGATTAATTACGGCTTGCACAATTGCTATTTAATATGATTTATGGGTTCGCAGTGTGCTACTGATAAATGCAACCGTTCGTTTCACCTGTGAATTATGAAATCCCCGGACTATTGCTCTTGGATCGAGTAGCTGGTTCGAGTTAATCGAGCAATGCGAATTTTTTTAGCATTTTGTGAGTTTCTTTCGTAAAACCAGGTTTTACGTATTCCATCGATGTCTCGCGAAGTGACACATGAGGCATAAACGATTCTCGGCATATTTTCTTCGGGCATAAACGGATTATGGTCCAAGTATGGTAGTGTGCTACGAAATCTGCCGGTTTCGTGTTAAAATTGTGCGAGATGGATAGTGTTTGCAGGGAAAATTTAACGAGAGAGGTTCGTCTGTTTAACAGCGGATAGGATTTATTTATTTTGTAGATTTTTAAGCAATTATTTTGCAATTTCTGACACTGAGAGATAGAAAGAAGCTCAGTGACCCTTTCAAAATTATTTAAAATAAGATGAAACTCATTGAATGATCAAATAATCATTTGAAAAGCAAAGTAGAGCACTTCAATTCCCAAAAATTCGACAAAAACCAAAGAAACATAATTCATCGATCACCGCAAAATTTCGTTCATTAATTTACTAAGTGAAGAAATGAGAACCTAATTTAAAAAAAAATCAAAGAACACCCTACCACTTAAATTATCCTCAAAAATCATAGCACCAATTCCCAAGCAATCTGAAACAATTTCCACAAATAAGCAGCGTTCAAAGCACAATCTTCTCTTTCTTCTCAGCGAAAAAGAAGATCAACGCACAAAGCCTGTCAAAACCGGTGAAATCTCCAAAAATGTTCAATTAATTTTTATCCCCGCTGTCACCTGCGAATAAATCATGCACGACCAATTATTTTCTCCCACAATAAATCAGGTGAAAAAACGGCATCGTTCCCTGAACACGTTTCCCGCGAGCTCGTGGCGCCGAGTTCTCGAGGCTCGTCGAAAGGTCGCACGTCGACGTCGTCGCTCGTCTATTGGCAAAACGCGACTTTGCCAGCCACTTTTACCTCGCTTTTACCTTTCCTTCCGTCGAGAGGCCCGGCGGGCTTCTCGCGAGCAAACAACACTTCGACCACGCACAAACGGCCAAGTTTCACGCGTCAAACACACACGCGAACTTTCCTTCCTCCTAGAAGACGATTCCTCCTTTAGCTTTTGTTTCCAGGCACAATGTGTCGCGCAACAGAAAACTCTCTTGGGGTCATTATGATCCCACGTCAGACTTGATTAAACTCCAGTTGAAAAAGTCAATGATACGCTCTTCGACCGTTTCTATCCCACCCAGTATATTTATCCTGCTATTCGAAGACGCCTCCCATTGATGCAACCGACTCAGCTAGAAAAGGGCAAGTGAGATGCATTCGCCGATGTTCACAGCGATTTTTCTGTCCTTTTCAATGGACACGACGATTTTTTTTTTTTTTTTTTGAATTGTTTCGATGATTTGTAAAGAAGGAAGGCCTCTCTTGCTGGAGAAAGTTTTTGCTACCTTTGTGCAAGCTTGACGAGTGACTGCTGCCTGGTTTGGCGTGGACAATTTAATCGATAGATCAACCTTTTGACAACTTTCCACTTTCTTTTCGATGGTGGGCGTCAGGTACTAAAATAGTTATCGCTGCGGGCTGTTTTTGGGATTCGGGGACGTGATTTCTAAAATTTGACGTGGGATGGTTTTAACTAATTTATGGTGGGTTTGTTGAATATGTGTCATTATGAGGAATAGTGACAAAATCTAGCGTGGAATTATTATTGAAAAATAGGTAATACGGAAGGAAGAGAGAAAGTTGGAGCAGTTGAAAACTGAGGGTTTGCTGAGGTTCAACAATTTCTACACAAAACCTTGAAACTAGGAAGAAAAGAAATAATGATGGACTATTCGAGAAGAGAAAGTCTAGAGCTGCAATGCAGAGAGGAAAGAGATGAGATTGTACAGAGGCGTGGTGACAGCACCTGACTCAAAATGATCGAATCCAAAACTTCTTTAAAATTATTATTCATTCTGCAACATCTTCGTGTATTCACGTGTACTTTGAAATACTCCTCAGTACTTGCAGTCTTCGTAACACCACAGGAACTCGATTCTTAGCATGGCTATGAGCTCATTTAGCGCCTCGAATGACTCAAAACTTCCGGTACTTGAAATTTCTATCTTGAAAACAGAAAAAGGTCTAAAGATACTTGATCCAGAAAATATAGTGCGTTTTGAAAAGAAGTGTCAAAAATCCATCAGTCGTTTTGCAAAAATCCAGAAAAATTGCTACAAATTCCAAAAAAATAATTTTTGGCGGCTCGAGTCACTCAAACCCTTCACGTGTCGATAGCAATTCCTCGTGACCCAAATCGTGATAATGGAAGAACAAGTTTATCCAGAAAGTTGTCGAGCAGAGTGGTAATTCCAGGCGCTAGAGGTTGCAGGAGATAACGACGGCTATCTACCGCGATCCTGTGTAACCTTTCGTCGCTGGTTAAGTGGGATGCGCTCACGAAGACCCTCTCGACGCATTATTGTGAATCGTGGCGGCAATGAGCGGCCAGCTCGGCCGTTATGCAACCAGCCGCAAGCACGAGCTCGCCTCGAGTAAGGTCTACGACCAAGGTACGTAATCCCGGGATGGGCAACAACGAAGCCTTCGACGGTATGCCACCGCGTCTTGTCCCGTCTCTCAGCACAGCCCGGCCTTCGTCGATCCTCTTCTTCCCTTTCTCTCTCTTCTGCGCTCAACTCTGTCTCGCTCGCTTTGCATCGCGCGCGCTGAATATACCCGCGCGAGTTTGTCGACGTTGCAATGCGCCAGTCCCGCGGAGGACGATGACAGCTTGGACAGCGTTAGAATTCGCTGCAAACGCTTTCTCAATAGACGCGAGGAAAATGTTGCTCGTGGAACAGTCTTCTATGTTCAAGTCGAATTACACGCGTGTAATTACGGTGATCTGGGCTCGCTGGGACTCGGTGGTCGCTGAGGAATCGGAGAGATCGGGTTGGTTAGAGGTGGTCAAGGTGGTTTGTTTACTGCGTTTAGAGAGTATGTGGATAGGTTATGGTGGAGATTGAGGATAAGGGAGTTTGGAGTGCTGGGATAGGAGAGGCATTGTGAAGGGCGAGATTTGGGGGATGTTGAAGGGAAGTGGATATGAAGGCGATTGGGATCGAAGGTTTGATGAGGTTCGAGAGTTTGGGGATCTGTGATGAGAGATGATGCATAGAGGTCTGTGTTTGATAGGGAGTGAGTTTGTAGAGCCCAAATTTGGAATTTTTGGATTTTAGAAATTTAAAATCTTCAAACTTTCAAATCTCCGAATTTTCAAATCTTCGAGTCCTCAAATCTTCGAATCCTCAAATCTTCAAATTTTCAAATCTTCGAATCCTCAACTCTTGGAATCCTCGAATCTTCAAACTCGCAAATCTTCAAGCTTTCAAATTTCCGAATTTTTCAGTTTTCAAACTCTCAAGTCTTCCAACTTTCAAATCTCCAAATTGCTAACACTGTCCCAATTCACCATACCTCTATCAGCAAAAGCCTGTGGCACCTTTCTCAACAAATCCGCGACAGGGGCCGAAAAATCTGGCGCTTAACTCGATTTGCCAAGAAAGCGAACACGAGACGCGTCTCAAATAACCTTTTCACTCGCTCGCGAAGGTAACGTAGCAAGCGTTACGCGGCGGGGAATTGGGTTAGCACAGAAGCGATAGGTGTGCTACTCTTTGGCGTGAAGACGCGGCTCATCCAAGCCGATCCTCGATCCTTCCACCAAACAGCATCGCATTCTTTCCACCAGTTTCATTCGATTATACACATCGATATCCCGTAATAATATCCCCCGTGTTCATGCCATAAACGTGGATTCCGCTTACGTCACTTTGGTCAGAGAACGAAACTCTCGAGGCTGCTGGACTGGCATCAACCTCTCTTCTCTCTTTCGATAATAGACAACTGGAGAACCAGTTGAACCGATGACCCGGTTTTCTCCTGTTCATTGTCCGAGAAACAGCAGCCGGGGTCGCAGCCATAAATGCAGATTACAACGTTGTGGAATCATGCAAGAAAAACAGGTAGCCAATTCAAGCAAAACCTCTTGCTACAAGTTGATTGCCATTAACGAAGGTCCTCCGTGTACATTTCATCCAGCTAACAGGACATATCCTACCAATCATAAATATTTTACTCATGCACTTTCGTTTTGTTGTTTCTCTCCAAGATATCATTAATTAAGAAAAATTAAAACTTGTTCCTTGGAAATTCCTAAAATAAAATTGCAGAAGATACTGTGTAGCTGTCACGGTTGTTTATCCTGTGGCTACAAAACAAAACTAAAATGTCATAATAGGTTTATAAATGCAAAATGAAAAAAATATGAAGGACATACCGGCTTTACTCTTACAATCAAATTTCTTCAGGATAATTTTGCAAATAATTTCAACACTATTCGTAAAGATACACAGTAACCTCCCTCTAAAATTTATATTACTATAACTTTTTCGTTTCATTTTTTTGGTCAACATACTGATAATTTTCATTTTACCAAAACCTTAAAGACACCAGGTAGACAAACGGATATAAACAGTACATCTACTCGAATATCTTTCTAACGGAATTACCGAATGAACAAGCCGATCTTAATTGCAAGTTTCCCACGAAAGAATCGCATAGAGTGGCACCAGGCGACATTGACGAGGCTCTGAGACGATTTCCCTCGGCTGAGAGACGTAACGGGCCAAGAACGTGGCGCGTTCGCGATGCAAATGATACGCAGGAAAGAGCCGGGTCCACGGTCGCGCTTAAAATTATACAAATCGGGCGTTTATTACGTCAGAGATGGAATGCGGTTCCTCCGGGGACGTGGATAACCGTGGGCGTTGAAGAAGAAGAAAAAAGAGGTAAGATCCTGAAGGAGGATTCGCGGGAATAACAATTAACCGGATGATCAATGCCCCGCGATTAATGTTTGTCACGAGCGTAATTATCTGTCGTTATGGGAAAATAATTGGACAGGTCGAACTTTCGGGGGAAAAATGTTCACCGGTGCTCGAAGGTATAATTGAGACGATTCGTTGCCCTTAACCGGTATTCCATTCTTCTCCGATGACGTTTCGTAGCGGGTAAATGGCGGTAATGGGGAATCGAATACACGGTTTTTCGGAAATGTTGATATTAATTGTGCAAACTGGTGAAATTTATTGGAACAAATAGGAAAACTGTAGGTCTGAGTGATAAGGCACTTACTGAACGTGAAGCGAACATAAATAATTGTTACGAAATTAAAGAGTCCGGGGAAAAAATGATCACAGTCACAAAAAGTAAACTTTTTAATTTTTTAAATAAAACTTTAAATTAAAATAGACTTTGTGATCGTGAAATATGCACTATGCAAAATTTAATATCTATTTTCTTTTTCGTACTGAGTTTTCGATTCTTTTTAAAACACGATCATAGTCAGAAGAAGTACCAAAATTTTCAACATATCTTTCACCAAGTCCTCCACTTTCCAAACACCCGGTACACCTCGAAATGGACAAAGTAACAGGACCATAAACCCACAGTTGACCAAGCTCAACTAGGAAGCGACGAGTCAACGCGAAGATCAAACAGACTTCAATTTTACTGTTCCTCGATCATCCGAGGTCGCCAGATAATTCGACCATTTCGCTTTATATATAACGATGATGCTCTCTTCCTTTAATGAAAAGAAAAGAAAAAAGGCGGGGACCATTTGAAACGATCCTCTCTGGATCGTTACGAAGTCGACGGGAGCATTGGTGGCTAAGTAAAAACCACGATAAACAAATAACGAAGGATTTGAACGGGCGGATATGATTTAAAGTTGAACCGTGGCTGGCCATTAAGCACGTTAATCGAGGTCTCATGCCGCACTTTGCACACGTTAAGGTAACGATTATGCTCCAACGATTCTTTTCCACCGACAACAGCCTCCTCTCTCTGCCGTGTATCGCGCTAATTTATCGCTTCTTGGACATCCGTCCGTTCTCCAAGCGAGAAAAGAAACAACAGCGAAAAGCTAAATAAACAAATCAAAAAAGGAGAAACGAGCAAAAGTAAACAGAGCGTTGAACGATCAAAACAGTCTCTCTCCACTTACAAGACACGAATCAGGCGCATAAATTTCACGTTTAATTAGAGCAGCCGGCGCAAAATGGACTACGATAGGATCAGACATGATCGCGAGAGGACAAGACACGCGCGTGAACGCGAGCAGAATCGTGGGTGAGCGGAGCGGAACACGCCGGGTTTCTGTTCACCGGGCCACTTTCCTCGCGATTAACCTCGTTTCGAGGTGGCGTCCTCGCCCCTGGGGGCAACTGGCGAACGATTATTGCCAGTGGTCGCGGGCAATAAAGCCGGGTCTCGCGCGTGTCGCTCCACTCAATTAACGCCGCGGACCATTTCTCGAACGAGTTTTTCTTCGCAACGAGCAAACCGAGCCCGCCCACGCTGTGTGCTGCTCGTCAACGAGAAATACGACCGTTCGAAATGCTCATTTTTGTCGTCTCAGGCTACCCGAGGTACGTTCAAAGAGGATCGTTGATGGAACGATAGAAGCGTTTTAATTGGAGTATATACGTGTGTACGCTGTCCGGTTTTCTGTTTATCCTGGTCTCCATCCCGAAGGCCGTCCTCGTAGTAAAAGAAGCTACTTGCGGTGGTCTGAGAAGATCCAGTTCTTCGTCAACTGGTCGAGGAGTGAATGGGACCGGGTTTTGGTGCTCTATTGCCACTTGTGATTGAGTCGAAGGTGTTTTTCGAGGTTTTCATGGGGGATATGTGTGGGGGTCGTAAGTGTAGAGGACTCTTCTTGAGAGCAATATTTTATTTTCTTATTTTCCAAAATTTTTTAACGATGCATTCAAGCTTGATAAAAAAAAGGTTACCTAAATTAGTTAATCTTGCGCTTAACACTTGGAAAATACAGTCTATAGCTACACTTGGAATGAAAGGGTTAAGTAGGAGTTCAACTAAACCTTGCACCAATGCATTCACAATTTTTTTTATAATATCAAAATGCGTCATCCTCTATATTCCTCTCCTGTAGCTCTTCCCAGAAATATGAAAATTTTAGTTATTTTAATTCCGCGAAGAAACAGACTTTCGAAAGACACCCGAAAAAGTAATCTTTCAGAATACATTCGATCTTCGTGCACTCCCGTCGAGTTTCGTTTAAAAATCGGCACGAACTTTCCGACCAGCCCAATTATAATCCCAGCTCTCTATAAACGGACAAAGTGACTTTCACGCGGCGGCTAGGAAGCCGAAAACCGGGGAACGATCGTCGACTTGGCCGGTGTCGGTGAAGTTTCGAGAATGCGTGGAACGCGAATGATCCAGATCGGCGACCAAGGTCGGCCATTACGGCTCGCCCGATCGTTTATTACTTTTCCTGATCTTGTATTTTGAGATTAAGGCCGTGCAATGAGTTATGGCTGTGTAAGCGGCGCATATAATTGATTTAAGGCAATGCTTTCGGCTCTGGTTTCGATCCGTGCTTTCCGGAATGAACAAACGAACGAGAGAGGATCGGGTTCGAAAGGAGAGAGAAAGAGAGAGAGAGAGAAAACGCATTAAGTGACGAGTCAATTAAATAATGTCTGAAGGCGAGCATACTAAGGAGTTCGTATCAATCAGATAATTGAAACGCGGTAGTAGGTAGTCCACGCACTTAGTCACGCTGAAAGATTCAATTAACCGGAGGACTACAATGAGCCCCGTTTCCACTCGGGTTTTAACGCGCGTCTCGTTCCGGTTTTATGCAGATTAGCCAAGGATTAAATTATCCACGGCCACGAGTTTATGAATTTAATCTCTCGTTAATTCTAAGTAACATCGCGTCCCCTATGTCCAATTACAACGATTAAAGCTGGTTGATGCGTGCACTCGATCATTCGGAACTCGGGTGATCGATCGAAAATCTCTACGTTTAACCACTTATGACGATCATTGATGAGAGAACCTTCGTTACTTTGTTAGATCGTGGAGGATATTACATTGACTCATTGCCTCGGCGAGGTAGACGTTAAGAATTAATTACAGATGTCTTTTATAGAATTGTGTATTACGAGGACGTGGCTCGAATTGATTTGAAAATTCTTCGTTAACCCTTTCTAGGTAGAGGACTATGTACCGTGTCGAAAAATGTTTGAAAAATTCTGACGCACGGTAAAATGAAAGGCAAACACAATTCGAAGATTTCTACCCCTATGATCTAGAAATAAATCATTCCTTTTTAATGAAAGTGTTTCGATATTTTGACCACCAGTTCCATTTAACAGTTAATTTCCAACTATCTTTATCAAAATTTTGCAACACAAAATAACGTTAATCCTTTTTTAAAAATTGGAGGAAAAAGCTGAAAGTTACATTTATGTCCTGTGAAAAAATTGAAACTTATCATTTAGTAATTTCCTATAAAGAAAATTTCCAAACTTTAACCCAATTTTTACAGGTCGTGTAAGTACCACCTCCTTAAACAGAATTTCAATCTCCCCCGCAAAATAAATTTATAATTTTTTAAAATTCCCGTCAAACTATTTGCATAATCTTGCAATACAATGTAAATAAAAACTTCCATTTTTTTACAAATTATTTTCATAATCTTGTAACACAAAGTAACTGAAAAATCCAATTACTTTAAATATCTGACGAACTACATATTTTCACAATCTCCACCACAAGTATCCTAAAAAATTCACCACTACATTTTTCCCTTGCAAAAAACCCCGCAAATTACCCCAAAAAGAGACCGCCAATCACCGCATCTACAATGTCGAACTCACACCGCACCGCAACATTCCCACACACCTTCGGCATCAAGACAAACAACCACCCCTTCCATCCACCTATCCACAGGGACACCGCGTCAGCCAGACCGCTATTTATAAAACGCAATTACGATTTTCCCCCGCGGAGAGAAGCCAAGCCCAGCCTTCGTTGATCCGCCTTTGTGTCCGGTCCACCACCTGTTGCACCGGACCCATGCGCGTTGCATCCGTTATCCGCCACAGGGAAGTGCGTTTACCTTCGTCCTCGGCTTGAAGAGGAGGCATCACACCTCACCCTGATCTGGCCCCGTCCGGTTCTCCTTTGTTTAGCCAGCCAGTTCGACTGGACAGACACGGGGGAACCCACCTATAGGCAAAAAAGCCTTGCCCTTGCACGTGTTTATAACCGCGAAAAATTCGCATTCCAACTGGTCAAGAATTTACAGGGCGATCAATGTTGCTGTGAAACGTGCAACACCACTGTCGCTGTGTGCCAAGGACCCAGATGGCGTGAATTAATTATCGAGCAGGAGGAGGAGTAACCGCGAAAAATTCGCATTCCAACTGGTCAAGAATTTACAGGGCGATCAATGTTGCTGTGAAACGTGCGACACCACTGTCGCTGTGTGCCAAGGACCCAGATGGCGTGAATTAATTATCGAGCAGGAGGAGGATGCACAAACGGTTGCAGCCGTGTGTTTTTCACATCCGCGATCCGTGGGCGAGTCTCTTCTTCTCGATACTCCTCTTTCCACCTACGGTTCCGAAGCTTCTTCAAGGTTGCTCGGCTACTGGGAACTGGTCGATCGAGGAATCGATTCGTTCCTTCGTTCTTGTTTGTTTTTTTTTCTCTCGCTTGTTATACAGAAAATGGGAGGGTGATTTTTTTTAACGAGATCTTCTGTTACGTGAGTCATAAAGCGATACGCGGTGTTTAATCGAAGGTACGAGAAAAAAGGTGCAAGTGACGCATTGTGCGCTTCCTACACTACTTGTTCAATGCAACCGATGGACATATCTTATGCATCTTGCGAGGAAATTAATATTCACAGTTGAGAGAGAAATAATATTTTAGATGGACAAATGTAATCCGCTATTTATCGTTGGATTCGTTCGTTATCAACGTAGATTTTGCAATGTGAATTTCGTTTTCGTAAAAATTTCGTAAAAAGGGGAAACGAAAGTGGGAACTCTTCGACACCAAAATTATTTATTTAATCAGATTGAAGAACTCTGAGATTCTGAGAAATTTTTCGAGTAGTCTGGAGAGCAAGATTCAACAAACGAAATTTTGCACGCTAGAATAAAATTGTTCAAAACAATTTCCAATCATTACCGTTTCAGTTGCACCGAATCCCAAAGATTAAAGAACGATTCTTTCGCCACTTTTGCATACCACAAACATTCCCGAGGCATTCCGTTTAATACTTTCAATTACAACCGCAATCCCTAGTTTTCCAGCTGCGCGAAAAACGCGTTAATGCAACAATCGAAGGCTCGACGAAGCGGCTAGGTGACAGAGATTGAAGAGAACTCGAAGAGCAGAGACACCGCGGCGATCGTAAATCGTTCAGAGGTTCAAGGTGGTACGATTTTATCGCCGTTTAATCAGGCCCGATCGCGATTTAAGATCCTGGACCGGACATAAACCTCTCCTTCTGTATTTTTCATCGAATCGAAAGGAATTCTCTCAGCGAACGCATTCATCGGAGTATTCCATTTAAAAGCGGATCTTTCGTCGAACGGATTTTTCCACGCGTTAACGTAAAGTAGAATCTCTCGTTCGTACTCGCGAGAGGTTGCACACGCGATTTCCTCTTCTGCACGGTTGTAAATCGACCGCGAACAGTGTTCCGTGTACACCTGGCTCATTGAACAAACCTGAACGACAGTTCGTAGGCGTAAGAAAAATGATCTCGAGGAAGAGAACTCTGTTGCTTGTGAATCGATCGATTCACTTCGCCTATTTTCTTACGAGCTTCTTGCGTCATATGTATACATACGCATCTCTTCTGAGTGATTTTTCTCTCGTAACGAACATTGTCATTTCCTTATTTCATATTACAGAGCCTACGTTTATGTACGCGGATAGATCTAACACGTCTAATCATCGTCCATCGAAACCACAACGGCCTTCGTGTCTGGTGTACGGCACAATCGCGATATTTGCGACACTCGAAAGGACAGTTCGCATCCGTATTCCATTCCGGTTTACGCGACAGTAAAGTGCACTTAATCTTTGACGGGGAATAAAATTGTTCGCACCGTGCAGATTTATCGATATGGTTTTCATTCGGCCTGCAGTAAAATACCGATGAATATTAAGTGACGTTTCCTTTCATATCGAAGTTTATAACAAAAGTACGATCTGTTGACGGTCGGTGAAATTCTTTGAAGAGGATCGGAGGATCGATAAGATGATAGGCTTCTGAATTTCTTGGCTTCCATGTGTTATTTCGAGAAATTTCACTGCACGATGTATGACAAAATTTATTTTCATTTGTTTTTAAATATTTAATCCAGGGTAACTTCTTTAATTAATAAAGGATTGTTCCTATTCTAAGCGAAGTCAAGAATTCTTCCTATTTTATCTACATTTTGGAATAGTCGATTGTTATACTTTCCCAGAGTGCACAATTTCCATCAACTTTTTCCCTCGAAACTCTAAAATCTTCAACAGGAACACGGAAAGGAGAAAACGCTACTTACAGCCAGACTCATTAAACCATCTGCCATAAAATCTATCCGTCGTTTCGTCGCTCGATTAAGCAACCCGACCACGACAAACCGTTTCCCTCGAATAACGTACATTTTCACCAACGATCAATCTCGCAAGTTAACGATTTTCCGTAGGCGCTCAAGCATCCGTAAAACACGATTTTCTCCGCGGATAATTATCTCTAATACGCCCCCACGCTCTAAAATCGCTCGTTACAATAGAGATCGCTCTGAAAACCTTCGCGATGCGTCGTCCTTGGTTCTAAACGAGGAAGAATGCGATTATAATTGCGCATGAATTTTCGTCCAGATGGAATTACCGATTTTCTGCGTCACCTTCGACGTCTGTTCAAACAATTCACCTCGAGTGAAGTCCCTCTTTCACTGACGATGGTCGTATGTAAATCTCGCGGTTGTTAGCGGAAAATGTTTCTGTTTTTTTGTTTTAAGACAGACTACCAACAAATCCCTTCACTTCTTCTCTCGATTAAATTGACTTTGAACGTTCGTTGGATGAAGAAAAAAGCATACCTTCCATTGTGTTTCTCGTCCGCGTGTTTTTTTTTTTTTTTTGTGTTTCGCGTTCGGTATCGACGAGTGACAGGATAACAACGGAAGAAGCGTAATTGGTACTCGTTAATCACGAGGAAAACGTCAGGTGAAACAAGCACAGTTTCTGGCGCGAGTAAATTGGTCATCTGGGAAAAGCATTAAGAGTGTGTCGAGATTGTCCGGTTAGACGTTGAAATGGGTTTGTGATTCAGGGACAAGCCGATGTTGTGATCTTCATGGACGTGTCGCGACTAGAATTGTTAAAGCGCGGTTTAATAGACGCTGGTAATTGGATCATGCTCTCGATTCATATGATGGAGGAGCGTAATATAGAATTTCATGGTCGAAACAGTAGATCCCTAAAAGTACAATGTTTCCTCGATAGAGAGAAATAGTTTATATCGACGATAAATCTTGCTCAACGTATCGATTCTACTCTGATTAGATCGAAATTCTAGCTGATGGAGCATTGTGCAATTTTTGATCGCTCATGCGAGAAGAATTTTTTATTTTTTATTAGTTGAAGATATGTACAGTGCCCCAAGCATTCCTTTTATATTGTCACTTTAAAAATATCATTAAATTCAATAAATGTATTCTTATTAATTTGTCATGAATTTAATGTAAACAATTTTTTGAATTTTAACGTTAATACAGATAGTAAAAAAAATTCAAATACAGTGTGCTCTGTGTTAACATTATTTTCACAGAAAATTAATATTAATTTCACAAAAAATTAACGTTAGTATTCCAGGGTTAGTGTTAAATTTCCCACGAAATCCTGTATTTCATCTAAACAAATTTCTTTGCGAAAGTTTGACAGCAACATTCAGACAAAAAAATACAAATAAACATAAATACAGACAAATATTTTCATCATTATCCGACCGTGCCGCTCAAGAATCGTCAAATCGACAGAAATCGGTGCCAAAGATGTCGACAATCGAACCAGAACATCGAACTTGGCAGTGGACCAGGAATCAGGCTGAAACGAGGACCTTGCGTCTCCGTTCTCCGTGGAAAATCATCAGCATTCCACGGTTTATTGCTGTGGTTGCGCCAGAGCAAGGCGAGGAGCCGCGCGATTCTTACGCAAATCGCGCGGCGATCACGAGACAAACATCACCGACGATGGGCCGATGCTTCTTCTAATGGTACACGAAGAAAACGGAACGGGACTTTAATGGGCCGTAGGCGCGGCTCATACCGACCGGTCCGGCGATTTTTCACGCGTTAATCTGGCGCAACGTCTTAATGCGGCCGATTGCACGCGTGTCATGCGATTCGACGCCGTTTCATTACGGGTGTACGCATTAATGCACGGCAAATTGCAACGTCTCATCGAAGCCGATTCATTTAACGTCGCCTGGCCACTGTCACGCGAAACTCACATTTATTACCGATTTTTTTCCGTTTTTCTTTTTTCTCCTCCTTACCCCGAGAGATCACTAACTTCTGATAAGGTGGATTGGCTCGGTCGTTATACGAAACGATACGCCGCTGGATTATTATATGGTTTATCATATTGACACGTTGATTGCTCGTCGAGTTTTGTACGTTTTACGGGATTTAATATTTCCACCGTGATACTTTCCTCTTTTTCTGTTAAAATATTATACTTTATGAATACATGCCTAGTAGCGTCGTAGTGAATATCTTTCGAACGAACAAAAATGGTTTATTTAATTTACCTAATTTGAAAAATTTTTAAAGCGATTTAGTTACGTGTGACAGAGTTAATTTATATCTCATATGTAACATATCGTACACATATTTCATAAAAGTATTGAAAAAATTATTTTCCAACAGAGAAATTTCTAAGATAAGAGTGACTTATGCTACTTTTGATATCATCGATTCAATTATCACTGCAACAATCGAGATTCGCTTTAAGAGTGCCCAACACTCAAAGGATTAAGAACAAACAATAAATAAGCATCGTCACCTAGTTATTTACTGCTTACTCGCATAAATAACCATACTGACAGTGTTAAATCACTTACACTTCTCCAACATTTACCCCAATAAAATCACCTATCTTCATAATTCACTCTGCCCCAAATAACTACCGAAAGGTCCCAATTTCCACCCGAGGTTACCTCCAATTGCTCTCGAATGATTGAAAAGCGTTCGTGGATCGCAAAACCTTGGTCTCTCGAACGGAGCAGAACATCTAAGAAAGCCGCCGGTCCGAAGGGTCGTCATTATTCCCTCAAGATACCCTTCTCGCGGAACCGCAAGCCGTAGGAAACCACGAAACCGGACGTAGTTAGAGCGATAAGACGCAGAGTTATTGCCGTCATTACAGCGAAGCTTATTGCGATCATTAGGTCGTTCGTTTATCGCGTCTCTTTTAGTCTACCGCGGGTGAAGAATTAATGGGACACCGGTGAGAAGCTTGCTTTCCGAAAAAGCTGAACGACTGATGAATACCGGTATGCAAATCTCGGTAACCGACGTCGAAACGACATCGTAATTCCCGACGAACACCATAATATCCATCGAGTCAAGTGTAACCAAACGAAACCTGGGTCAACAATTTTTTCCCCTACATTACGAACGTCACACACGTATCTCCGTGAGACCTCAACATTCCAAACGATACTAATTACCACTGTCAAACTCCTGCCAACAATCGCTCCATCAAACCGTTCAACCGGTTTGTCATAACGACCGATGTGTTTACAAAACGATCGAAAGTAGAGGATGAAAAGACACAGCTCTCCTAATAAAGCGAATTCCATCGGTGTTTTATGGAAACCATAGCGAGCAAAACGCTCACGCACAGTGAGCAAGGTCATGGTCACTCCGGTTCTCATCGACCACCGCTAACCGATCGAGCAGCGGCAGCCAATGACGATGAATCGTGGAACCCTGTCTGCTCCTCTCTCGAGAGTCTTCTCGTAACACGGGGGTTTCCTTTTGTAAAGATGCTGCGTGCTCGAGGCCACGATTAGCTCTTTGTCGCGAACGATGATGCTCCTCCACACGCTTGGTCACAGTCATAATTGAAGGTCGTCGTTTGGTCGAAAGCGGACGCGCGACGTCCTCTGTTAACGAGTTTGTTCCAGGATCCGTCTTCTTGTTTCTTCGAAGGTCGACGACGCTTTAACCACTCGGGGATTCCTCGAAAAAGGTTCGTCGTCGTCGTCGTCGTCGTCGTCGGCGTTCGTCGTCCTGTCGCTCTTACAAGTCGTAAAACTTTTTCGACAGGAGAAACTCGTTCGACAGAGGCGTACAGCAACACCAGCCACGGAATTTCGCGTCTACACGCGGAGAAGCGGTTATGCTAGGTCGGGGAGCTTCCACGGGCGGGTACCAGTAACCTCCCCTCAATCCCTGTTCGCATCACGACGTTCTCGTCGTTCCTTTCACTTTTCGTCGTTGTGCTCGTGCTTTTCGTGGGTCGAGCGGTTCGCCTTCGGCCTCAAACCCGACCGAACTGGTCCGATCGAGCGTGCACGACGCGCTCGTAACGCGCGCGCACCTTTCGCGCCGCGATACCGGATTTCCATCCACCAGGTTCGCCTCTCTGCAAGCCGAACCATCTCGACGAGCCTCCGAAACTGAGTCGAAGAGGGGATGGACGTCGGTGCGTGCGATCCGCGATTCGCGTGAAACGATATTCCGAACTTGAGGAATATTTTTTTGCCGCTGACAGGGTAACGAGTGCTGGAGGCATTATTTTTTCCTGAAGAGGAATTTTATGGGCAGTTTAACGCTGTCTTCATTTCCCTTCAGTACTTTGCTTTTGGGGATTTTTCTTTTAATTTTAACGGAGAGAAGGATTGACGAGCAGAAAGAAATGTATGAAAAATGAAAAGGTGTGTTATAAAGAAAAAAAAAAAAGAGAGAAGAGAATAAGCGCAACTATAAATTAATAAATATGCAATAAAGTTGGCTGTAAGAGAGTTGCGATTAGGCAACGCCATACCCAGACGAAACTTTCAAAACACTTGTCCTAAAACTTGAGGGGGAACCAGTAAAGAAATCAACGTCATCTTGCCAGTGATACGCAATAATTCTGTGTTATGAATCGAAATTAACAGTTTACACTGTCACGATGACGCATACTTAAAAATTTTAAAAACACACTATCGACATTACTGTGTCTAAGAAAAAAAAAAAAATTGTTTTTCCTCGCTTCTGAAAAATTGGTTAAAAATGACTCGTGCTATTTCTGACCTCGCTGATTCAATTATAACACCGCCTAATTTAACACGCTTGACATCTAAACTAGAACAACTGGTAAATGTCCAAACACCTAAAGCATGAAACAGAAAAATTGACTCGTTCCTACAGCGACTGTAATAACCAGTACCACAAATCAGCTGATTTACACAGCCTCTTAACATTCCATCATCCACTCCCATCATCTGGAAACCAGGCCAAAAACGATTTACTAACGCGCTACCATTAGACGCTCTGTAATTACCCCTTTTGCGTCACCGTGCGATCCCCGTTACGTCACCGATTATTGTGCGCCGGTAATTGATATTCTAAGATCCGCTCGTTTAGTTAAGCCTCGAAGACGGTAATTAATGCAGGCTCGCCTCGTTCCTCCAACCACTCATCATCTACCTTTTCTTTCTCTCGTGATCTATTAACTTAACGCGTATCAAGTATGCTACTTCACGTAACAAACTGTGCAAAAAAATATTTCTTTTGTCTATCTTATTTAATCGGAATAATTGCCAAAAACTTGGAGTTTCTGTGGCGTTTCTGGAATCGATCGGTGACCATCAAATTCTCAGATTTTTTCTCGACTTTCTTTCGTCATTTTTGCAAAATAATGCAAATTAACGTGAGAAACAGAGATAAGTAAATTCATAAATATTAAAAATCCTTCTTTTTCTCAAAACGAAACTTTGGGTTTTCAGAAGTTTCACTATTAATCTTACCGAAAAATGCTTCGAGTGTAAAGGGTTAAAGTTAGTAGCTCTTTGTTTTCTTCATCTCCGCCACAAGTAAAGGGACTTTTGCGCTATCGACGTTTGGCAATACGATATCGATCGTCCGCCGAATCCAGGATCAACGGAGGGGGGCAAAAAGCGACGTGGAAAAGAGGAAGAGAAAAAACAGGAGCGCGATCGAGGCCGCGTCAAAGGAACGCCTATGAATTCTGCACGCCTTATTGTACATAGTTATTTATGCCGGGGCCCGGTTGTGCAATCGTGAAACTCGACAGAGGCCGCGTTTTTCGAGAACGCTCCGACCGGCGAAAAAGCGCGGCCGAGTCATGCAGATCCACGAAGAGACGCGCACACCTCTCCTTTTTCATTAACCGTATTAAATGTGATTATGCACAGTGCTCCTCGTTACGACACTTATCGTCGCGGGACGCAATTAAAATTCTACCCGTAATAATTTTGCGCCGCGGGCCAAGGTCCGTAAAACACTCCGAAAAGTCTTATTTGGGAATTAATATCGTTCTCGAAAATTAGCTCTTTCGATCGTTATTCGGAAAGAATTCAGCTCGACTAAATATGCTCCATATGAGTCACTTGCCATAACCCACGAACAATCATCGAAAGTGAAAATTATTTTTATCCTCGACGAGAAACGTATTCTTTTCAAAATGGTCCAGAAATTGATGAATTCGAGAGATTCAAAGAACAGTGTCGAAACGACGAAGATGTTATGTCGAATTAAAAGAAACACCTCTCGAGACACAGAGTTCTTTTAAGACATTAATAAGACTGTTATCTCCATAAGCTAAATGATAAATATTGTCGTAGGAATAATTTGCATGGGATCGGTAAAAAATTGTTTAGTCTGGACTGCTTAATTTGCGGGTTTATGGTGGCCCGAGGTTTTGTGCTCGTTTCATTCATTCGATACTACCAGCGCGAAAATTCCCAGGTCAGCTTCTTAATGGCTATTAACAAGGCTCACCTTCGAAATTAATTCGCTACTTAAAAATAGCAAAAAGATACAGGTGTAGTCATTAACTAACGCCCATTTTCTTCGTCCAATCGATTTGTGCTTACTTTCTTTCACATCAGATATTCTAAACAACCACCTTCTGTTTCAACGAAATCGCCAGCTATCAGCTAGTTTATTAGAATCTACTTTTATCCATCTAGATCGCGAGATACCGAGCGTTAGTTATGCACGGTAAAACCAGTTATGTTGACATAGATTGCCGAAAGGAATGCGCGAACAGGAAAATGCCTATAACGCGGAAACAACGACTGTTTACGCCGAGTGGTTTTTTCAAATTTTCAAGCGGTGGAGCAATTTCTGAAACTGGGTCTCGGCGATGTGGAAACGCTCTGTGTTTTGACTCGAGAGGTTTTTCGAGATCTGTCTAAATAGGTTCGAGAGTTAAAAGCGCGAGGATAATGACGGGTTTTCGTGTGAAAGTGGAACGTATGAAGATTAGCAAACACGGAACGTGATTTTTCAAGGCGGGATTAAGGCAACCTGCGATTAGAGAATTAGCCGCTACTTCGATGTTATCGATCTTCTCGCTTGCGAGGAAAAATCTTTGATCCAGGACTTGGATTACTGGAATTATATTTTTTATATCGTAGACAAAATTCTGTAATTCTTTTACCATTGAGAAGTATCGATCGGTGTCTCGTAAATTTCACTCAGCTTTGAGTGACACTTTTTAAAATCAATTTTGCAATAAAAAGATTCTAGAATTCTTTAACCATTGAAAAATTTCGATCGGTGTCTCGCAAAGGAGGATGTTAAAAAAAGGTGAATTTTGGCACACGGCCGGAACGAAAAATGTAATTGTCACTTTTCCCGGAAATGATGTCGTTAGAATAATAACAAACGAAGTAGGTCGTGTGTAAAGACTTAGTTGTTTACTAAGAGACAGTGTTTCTCCAGAAAGGGATAGAATATGTATATGTCTCGGGGAGACAACAGTGAAAAAACTAATTTCTTGTTGTTTCATAGCTATAACACATCTTATCGCAAGAAAAATAAACTTAGGATACGATAAAACGAAATTGTTGCAGGAATTGATCTAATTAGCTATACGTAGGCTCTCCTCTATTTTCAATTAACTCAATCATTCGATTGTATACGTATATGTACATACATATTATTCACGCATACGCATACCGTGAAACTGTAGCTCTGTAGCTCGCAGAGACACGCTTCTCGTTTCATTTTCCTCCCAAGCTGAGCTTCTTGTATGCAGCGGCACTTAATTCACACGAACGAATATGCTAAGTACGTAAATTGATTGGAAATACGCGTATAATCGAAAACGCGTTGAGCGAGCACTGTATTCCCTACAAGACTACAATCGCGCAGTATAAGCGACGTTCGTCGAGGTACTCGTTCGACAGCCTCGTAAACACCGACTGAGGACGAGTCGTCCTGCCCGATTTCTGATCGCTGTACGCTCGCTACTGTTGTGGGAAAAATTCGAGGCCTTAACTTCTTAGAACTCGTGATATTTCTTGCGAGCCAAACATAAGAAACGCGAGCCTAGGTCGCTGTACGTACATCCAGGTAAACATAAAGCTAGCCATCCTTTTCACAGTAAAACTATCGCGAGTTGCTCTCGAGAGTATCTCTCGCGAGTGGACACTGCGTCTGAGAGTGACTGTCTGAAAAATGACAATTACATTTCTCGTTCCTTAGGATGCGTAGAATCATGCTGTAAAAAAATTTTTCGTTCCGGCCGTATGCCAAAATTGGCCTTTTTTTAACATCCTCCTTTCAGTCACCTTTGAGTGACACTTTTTAAAATCAATTTTGCAATAAAAAAATTCTATAATTCTTTCACAATTGAAAAATATTGATCAATGTCTCCCAAACTGATAAGACTGAAATTTCTCCAAACAATTCAAAATCAATTTTCCAAAACTGATACCGGAATATGCACCATCATTCCACCACGCAGACTTTAAACTTGAACTTTCTGACCCCGCTGTTAAACGACTCAAGGCGAGTTCTCGTGTGCGTCGATACCACTATTCGATAAATCATACCTTTATCGCCAAATATTAATATCCCGCTAATATCGTGATGAACGCGAAACACCCCCCGAAAAAGAGAAAAAGAATCACCTTACAACATTTTCCAATTTATTCACGCGCACAATATACTCAGGCCCGATTGAAAAAGTGTCGAGAAACACGTTTCGCCGTAGGCTGGATACAAAGAACCGATCACTGGTATCGCCGGTTGTAATTAAGCATCGATTAAAGGCTTAAAATTGTAATGGTTCTCAGTCACGCGTGAGATGCATTCACAATCGAAAGAAAAAGGATACACACACAGAGAAAGAGCGAGCACAATAAGAGAGAAAGAGAGACCTGGCTTAATGCATCCTGCAGTCACGGAAATTCGTTTTGTTCGTCGTCGAGGAGGGCGAATGAGTCAGTCTGGTGCAACGACCGTCATTTTTAACAGTGGTCTCGCGGTCCTGTGTCCTTCGAGATCCACCTCTGATGCGGGCTAAGGCGGATCCACGAACCTCGAGGACTCGCACACACCGCAGAGCCTCCGTCTTTTATCTTCTCTCGTTTCGTAATTGGAAACCGGGAGAATTGGTCATCGCAGTGCAAGACAACGTCGCAAAAAGTGCGCGTTTTTCGCGAAATTTCGCGCGGAAATGCTAATTCTCGTTAATGCCTCGGCAAACAGGAGATCCTCCGGGCGGAATCTAAGCTCGACAGAAACCGCTTTCACTCGCACTTAGTCATACACATTCTCAACGGAGAGTTACTGCTAGCACGTAACAGGCTAATAAACCGACACCGTCCTTATGTAATCGTCTTCTTATCGGCTTCTTTCCCTCCTTCGACCGTGAATCGAGTGGTTCGATCGTTTAAGGGCTACGTTAGATGATTGGATCGTTGCGACGAAATTGAGAGGAATGTCTACATTAGGGCGATTTTTGACCCTTTGCAACCCCATTTTGCTTCGTTCGTGAGAAAAATTATGGTTGAGTAGAATTTATTAAAGAAATAACCTGCCAATTTGCAGTAATATTGAATTTTTTACTAATTCTTTACAAATTTGAAATTGGTATCGCGGAGATCAATGACAAATTCCATCGTTTCGATTGATTCGAGTGATAAAAATTTGTTCAAAAATTCGTAAAATTGCTAACTCTTTTCTGGAGATTTCTATATAATTTTCAAGTCACATGGCGATGTAAAGGGTTAACTATTGGCGTAAACGAGGAAAACAATTTTGCCGAATTTTTTCAGCCTCCAGACTAATTCCACTGCAGAAAAAAATAATAAAGAATCATCTCTTACTCGCTTGTACGATACTTCAATTCCAATTTTAGAGCCCTTCGCATAAATTCCTTTCAACTCACACGCCGAACGAAACGAAGCACGGTAGATCGAGTGCATAACCATCGATACAAAGTATTCGAGCGTTTAAACCGATTCTTACGGAGAAAGTTATAAACTATCGTTCCTGTTATGCCGCAAAGGCAGTTCGTATCGAAAATGTCATCGATCTGTGTGCACTTTAACGGCGAGCGGGATATTTACGGTGGATAAATGAATCGGCAAGGAGGAAGGAGAAGAAGCGGAGGCTAATTGGAGGAGCAGAAGTCTTGATTGCAACTGGTTTTAGCGAGAATCGACGAGGTAAGCCGGAATGCAGGGACAGATATGAGAACATTGAATGACACGCGTTGCACCTGTTCGTACGATTACATATTCACTTGCGTTTCAAGCACCGATGTGTGCCGCACACCGGCGCAATTTTCTCTCACGGCCACGAAATGCGCCGAGAAGGTCGTTGCGATCTTACGTTTGCAGTTTAGGACGTCGTACCATTTTGCTCTTTTCGACGACCAAAGCAAATTGAATTGCACAGATTTCTCACCGAACATTCTCGGCATATTCCTGTCCGCTAAAAAAAAAAAAAAAAAAAAAAAAATCAGACGAAACTGTCGTGTATACGTAAGTGAGTAGATGCTTACTTAGAAAGTTGCGGTTCGAGTATGAAATGTGAAGAAAGCGCTGTAAATATGCATTCTTGGTCGTGTGTGTCGATACAGGAGCGACATCGAACGAAATATTCTATTTCGACTTCCGTTTAATTAATGGATTTTAGAAATTGTGACACTGATTCAGCAAATTAACTACTATTAACAGAAAATGTAAAGATTCTTTATTTACAATTGTTCCAAGAGAATTTTTCTGAGAGTGAAATTATTATCTAATTAATAAACGACTAATGTTTTAGCATAGATATGAAAAATAGAAGCAAAAAAGTAACTGAAATAAATTTGTAATATTTCCCGATATTTATTTATTTATTTACTATTATCTAATTAACAAATGAGTAATATTTCAGCATAGATATGAAAAATAGAAGCAAAAAAGTAACCGAATTAAATTTTCATTTCTTCATATTTTTTTATTTATTACAGATGGAATAAAGTTCCGTTGATGTGTAAAGAAGGTACAATTTTAGTATAAACAATTTATCGCAGTTGAAATATATTTAAATGTCACGTCGCATGGTGCACTCATAAAAGTTTCTCCGGGGCATTTTTGAAAGATGAGGTAGATCCCATAAAGAAACGTAACGTATCGCAATATGAATTTGGTACATTGCATGCAAGATTTATAAAGTCGAAGAAACCAAAATTTAAATTACACCGATACGAATGACATAATTTTATGACAGAAAAAAAAGTGATCGTCCAAATTTCCACCCTTATTTTCCTAAATAAGCTAAGCTATTCACCGTGAAAATTAAATTTACCAGAATTAGACGTGAATACCAAAGTGACTCGAATGGAAAATAAAGAAAAACAAAACGATAATTAATATTCCAATGGTCAGAGACGTTATATCACGGACTCGTGGAACAATCGAGGGCAGTTGGCGCATTAAACGGATACCGATTAAGCGGTTCGTTCGGCGTTATGGAACGAATTAACCTTTCTCCCTACTGCTATTCTTCGCGGAACAATAAATAATCCTAGGCGAGGCACGCGACATTCGTTATAGTTATCTAACTGAATCTCCTCGCAACCTTGCCTAGTTATTACACTTCCTCCTTCGTAAATCTCCGGCTTCGATGGAATTTCACCTGCAGTAAACAGTTCGAAATCGCGCACTTCCGTCAATGTCTTCCCTAATGCACCGGTCGATTTGCGTAATTGAGATGTTATACAAAAATGGTGTTTGCGTAACCGCGATCAAAAAACACCGACCTGCAGTTCTCTGGTTCCTGGGTAAAAACCACCAATAACACCTACCTTTGCATAACAGTGCAAAAAGAAAGTAACCGTGCATTTCCTTGTGCAACGCTGGAGGATCGCAGTTTCATCTGCTGCATTCTATGCGTTATACAGAGACGTGTATAGCCGGAGATTTTTATATGCCGGTCTGGCTCGCGAACCGGAGTTTATGAGTAGCCCATTTTCATTCAGAAGGTGGAACGATTGATATCGTAATATCTTCGTATGAATGATGGAGCGAAACGTGAGAGGAACTTTAAGTTAATACTTGGGATGTTCCTAATTTGTCTGGGACTCGAATTTAATTGAAATTTTTGCAACCCCTAAATAAGAAGTAAGAAAATATTTGTTTACTTCACTTGAAGATGTAATGAATTAGAAATCTCCTAAAATAAAAGTGTGTAGCCCTTTATGAATGAATTTTTAACCCTTTCAAGATATCATCGAAAGGTATCATAAGTGAAATTTCACTGGAAATAAACTGATCGAAGCTGACGATGGAAAATTTGCTTTGCGTGAAATTTCACTCAATACGACCTTTAACCCTTTGGCGACCAGTGAAATTTAGTATCACAGAATAACAACTTCTTAAAAAAAATAATTTAGCCACGGAAGGGTTGAACGTTAATACTCTCAAAACACAAATGCAACCTTTGAGCCGCACGACACTGTACGATCAAAATAAAAATCCTCGCGAAAACAAAAACACAGAGGACATCGACAATTTATCATACAATCTTAACCCTCGAAAAGACACAGTTCCTAGTATCCAATGTAAAATTAATATCCGATATCGCCATATAAAGGAATCACGAGTAAGTGTACCAATGTCGAAAGGGTTCGAACGAAAAAAGCTCAAGAACAGCGTAAAAGGAAGCGAAAGTGCCTCAACCCCATCAATGAACTTCACACTCCCATGAAAGGTTACAACAGCAACCGGTAGCCAGTGTACCATACTCTTTTTCACCAGCCGCCTTTGGATTTCGTACCCGACGATGATAAACGTGATTTGTGGCCAACGTGGATTCCCGTCGGCCTTCTTATCTTCCCCGACGATAAGCGAGACACGCGACTGCCGTGTTCCTCGACATCTTCGCGGATAATACTACAACGCGTGTAATTATAACGTGAAGTTCCGGGTCGTGGCGGTGAGTAACCGGTACACAACAAACTTCTGTGTGCATGCGTGTGTGTGTACAGCGAGAGATAATAAATCGGCGTGAACGAGCCGTGCGTGCTCTCGCGGACGTGAAACTGCATATCGCGCGGTTTGCTGTCGTCGTCTCGTGACGCATCGTGGAATAAATGAAAATGTAATTCGTCGACGAGTGGAAGGAAAAAACGACTTCATTCCGCAGATGAGCGATTAACTTACTGGAACCAAGTACAATGCAACTGGGAGATACGAACGAGCGAAGTCGTTTTATGGAGTCGTGGATCGAGCCTTTTTTGCCGCCCTTTTATTGGACGCGATATTTCAAACGCTCGATGTTCGCGCGATCCGCTTAAGTAATCAGACATAATACATCAGACGAGCTGCAGAAAGAGAACGGCCGGAGACTCCGAGGCTCGAAGCCAGGTTTATTATGCGGATGCACGGACCTTGCCACTTTTCAGTAGACATTTTTGCACACCGTTAATGGACCTATGGCTATTGTGAATGCTAATTGGAGAGCTGTTCGAGAGGAATGTTTAGAAGTTGTAGGAGGATATTGATGAATATTTAACTCGTTAACGCTCGGATTATTTATTTATTCTTTGGCGTGTGTGAAGGAACGAGTTTACAGCTGTAGCATCGATTTTAAATAAAAATAGGAAGTTTGAAAAACACATTAAGTTATTTGAAGAAATTCGTGAAAATTAGCCGAGTATTTTTCCTGAAATAATTGACAAGCCTTTGAAAGGGTGCAAATGATTGATTCTAAAGGATATTCAATAAAATATTAACGTGACACTACTCTTTTTTAAGTCGCCGTCAAAGGACACTGGACGTTAACAATTCGATTCTAGAAATAAGAAAAGATAGAGGAACGTGAAAGGACGAGAACGAGCTCTCGAAAATATTCTATTCTTCTCACGACAATCGCGGAGATTCTCTTCAAAGGCTGCTGTGAACAAAGAATCGAGTCCTCGAGGGACGTCTGTTTATTACCAGGAATTACAGGGAAGTTTTATACCATTTTAATTGCCCAGGGAATTATGAACCCTCGTGGTACAGGCTTCCCGAATTGCTCATGACTCAGACTCGTCGTAATTTATATCCTTATGCGTTATGTGCTGCAGTATAGACAAGATTCCATAGAAATTACGGTATACCCTCTATTCATAGAATTGTAGAAATTGCAGAAAAAGAATCTTCAAGTGACATCTCTATTATTATACTTGGATTCAAGTTCCTCTAAAAGGTGCGACTTTTTCCTGTTTCTCAGACTAGAACTTCCACTACGAAGACTCTATTTGGAGCCTATTGAATTAATCAAATAAAAATTGCCAAATGATACAAAAATCAAATTTTAAGGTTGCTACGAAGATTGAAACAATCATTGACATAAGCCTTTTACAGGCAATGGGAATTATTCCGAAGGCGATCAGAGACACTCTCGACCATAAATCTAAAGACACTCGTTAACTTCGCACAGAAATTATTATGCGATTTAAATTACATTTATTCCTCAGATTCATGAGATTTCACGAAGAACAATTTTTTTGGATCTCAACAATTTTATAATAATTATTCGGGTTCGTTTCACATTCGGCAAGTGTCCCAATACTCACGAACGAGAGTGTAGGTTCTTCTGAGTTCAACCCTTTCCTCTCCAGCCTCTTACACCAACCCAAGAAAAATGCAAACGCTACAATAACTTGACAGCCAAAAATGGAAGCTTCACAGCTTCGCGAAACTTCCACAAACTCACCTACCTTACAGAACCGCCGAAAAAGTCCTCGAGGCGCTTCCAGTTATGTCCTGTAAGTAATAATTAATCGCTGGACACCGGAGGAGCGATATTTCAGCCTCCCATTCGGGGCAACTCGTAACCTTGCGAATTGAATATCCGGCCGGATGAAGGAGTCTCTCTCTTAGGAGGGTGAAGCCAAAAAGGAACGAGAAGGTTCCACAACCGAACCGAAAGAAAAGGGCAGAGAGAGAGAGTAAAAGGAAAGAAACAACTGAATGGAAAAAAGGAAAAGCATATACAACAGCGAACGCATGCGTGGCTTATCGTTCTCCCTACAGGACAGGTTTGCTCGTATGTCCGTATATAAACGTGGCGTGCATATAAATTTGTTATAGCTATCTTCGTTTCCTCCTCCACAGCGTAGCGAGCTGTGGTCACGATCGGACATACACAGAGGAAGATAGAGAGAGAAAGGAAAACGCGATTCGATCGTGACTCTACAACGTAGACGCAGAGTCGCATGCACCCGCGTTGCAATTAGACATTTTTCTGGTCTCCAGACGGCGGCCAGTCGCCGAGGGAACCCGGGTAAAACACAAAGAAGAAGAAGAAGAAGAAGAAGAAGAGGAGGAGAAGCAGCTCCGGGACTCGGTGGATGCAACGGTGGAGGGGATTCAGGGTTACAGGTGAAACGAGAGGGATAACCAGAGGAGCTGACCTTGTCAGTGGGCCGTAGAAATTGCTTTGACGCGCGAAGAAATTCGAGATTGCCGCGGGTTAGATAACGCCTCGTTTTATTGATATACCTCGCGAATGCTCTCCGACGACGTGTCGGGAGAGAAGGTCTGAAAGGTCCTGTTCGCTGTATGCTTTATCTTAAAGAGACGTCGAGGGGAAAAAGGAGCTCTGGTTAGTTGGGATGCTGGACACACGGCAACTCTGACACGAATATTTTAATTTAATTATACGCCGTGCTGGCAGGTTTCGTGTTTAAAGGTACGTACTACTCGTTTCTGCGGTGTCGTTAGCGAGAAGGTTTTTCGGTCAGTTTTGATTATTGTACGGGACACTTTGATAGATTTCCTCTGTGAGATCTGTTTGTGATTGTATTTGTGGAAATAAGATTCTGCCCGGGTATTGCAGATAAGAATGTAATTAAAAGTAATTGAAGACTGGATATGAGAAAGGTCGTAAGTACCATTTAATTTTAATCTCTTCTTAGCGCATTAAAATTTTTTTTTCCTTAGTTAATAAGATATTAAAATATTGAAATAAAAATGTTGGAGTATGAGGTAGCGTGCTATAATACATGTGCAAAATAAGTTTTGATATAATTTTAATTAGTTTCTGAAAATTTTTAAGCCTTCAATTGAATTTTAAAGATATTCAATGTTATCTGGTATAGAGTGTCGAGAAAAAGGGTGCACAAATTTCCGAAGCTTTTTCTTCATCAAGCAACGAAGTCATCCAACTAACCACTAATTACTTTCATTAGCAAAATTACAAAGTCTGTAATGAAAAATCATTGAACGCTCAACTCGACTTCACTTAAACCCATGCAAACTCCCGAGAACCTTCAGTTCCGCTCCTTCGTCCAGCAATGAAGTCATTCAGCTAGCCACCAATTACTTTCAGTAGCAAAATTACAAAGGACCGCGCGCTTCGTCAAAAATCCCTGAATATGCAAATCAACTTCGCTTAAACCCAATGGCGAAGTCCCGACTTTAAATCTTCTCCTTCGTCGAGCAATGAAGTCATCCAAAACCTAGCCGGCAATTATCCTCGTGCAGATTTAATTGAAACCGATCAAACATTCCGTTCAATTTCACTCAGACCGATGCAAAATACCGCGAACATTTCGACCCTCTCTCCTTCGTCGAGCAATGAAGTCATCCAGCTAGCCGGCATTTATCTTCAGTAGCAAAGTCACAAGGAAGGGCCTGGGTGCCTTTCACATGGCACCTCCTCTCTTAACGATACAACCCGAGAAGCCGGCGCACAAGGAAAGCAAACGTGAAGTTGATCACCAGCCTTGGCGGGCCCGAGGCACTTCGCCGACCCCATAAAACCAGCCTTAATAAAGGTTCCCGCGTGCACGTTGGGATTAGCGTGGCAGTAAAGGCGCGTAAAGCCGCTCGAATGGGAATTAAACACGCGGAAACGGAAATCCAGCGTATCTCGACGAAACGTACAGCATACACACAGTTGTACACGTATATTTCAGCGCGTGACAGGATTACCTGTCTCCGCACACACACGCTCGTGTGTACAAACGGTTGATGCGTATCTCCGGAAGGCAGCACACGGTTTCAAAAGGGAGGGGAAAAAAGGAGACCATTCTTTTCGGAGCTGGCCAACAAGGACGTGGATTTCGCGGTTTCGCGGCGACCTTCGCGGAACACCATCGGCGGCAGTCTCGATCGGAAAGAGACTGCGGTCTCGGGAGAGGAAACGTCGGCCTCGTTTAGAACGCCGCGAGATAACAGCGGTATCGCGGATTTTCTCACACAATTCTGCCGGAACCGACCGCGCCTCGACTCGATTCGACTCTGTCCAGGCGAAAGTATTTATCGCGTAGGAGTGAATATACGCGACTCGGACGAAATTCTGACGGAATTGGACAGGATGAATCATGCTTTCATTAGTCGATCTCGCTAAAATCGTTCGTTCGCGGTGCAATAAAACGGCGAACACGCGAGACACTTTTTTTTGCAACATCTGTGCATTCATTTGCACTTGTGAAATTAGTATGTTGTTTTTGCTCTTGCGTAAGTGATAGGATTTAGAAGTTTGCGTGGTACTGTTTAATAGGTGGATTAAATTGTTTCGTATTTTACGATGAAAGGGTTGAAATAATTTATTACATTAGAAACTGGTAACATTGTACTTTCTCTTGTGTCTATGGTGAATTTCGTTTAATAGAAATTATGTTTCTTTTTTTCTTATGAGAATAATTGCTGGTATTAAAAGAGAATGTGCTAGTATTACCTAAGTGGATGATGTTTTACTTTTCTCTGGCAGTAGAATAAGACAGCAAGAGTATGGCATTTATTCTAGTAAGATTAGTGCACATAAAGTATCGTGTTTTTATTGCTCGAGAATATCCGTATTATTATTCCAACAATATTGTTTATCGTTATATAACGTAGTATTATTTAACATTTCTTTCCGTCTTCTGTGTGCAAATTCTTTCCTTATGCCTCTATTTTGAAATGTAAAACAACTATGAAATTATAATGCACAATTTGTACGAGTGCATGTTGAGCAACAATGCCGTATTATGAATACATACAATGCACTTAGTCGCTGAAAAAATACTTCCATGCAAACGAAGCACGTTTTAATTACACACACAAACTCCTTGATGAACCATTAACATAAAATGGAGTATTTCGTATAATACGTGAGAAAGAAGTTAACAAGAATCCATTAATCCTTTACAACACGATTTTTCTTGCTTCAAAAATTACCGTTCATTACAATTTTATATTTCGATGGGAGGGATCAAAAATTGACAGCACGGCAATAAAAAAATAAAATACAAATTAATAAGATAAGTAAAGGGTTAAATACCCCAAAATTCAACTCAAACATGACTTTACTCTTCCACTTATCCTACAACCTACAAATTCCCCCCCCAAAAAATAGAAAAGAAGGGTTAAAAGCCAAGCCACCCAAGCAAATCCGAACTAACGACTGGCATTCTTTATTCGTCTCCCAGCCAGAAAACGACATCGCGTTTCGCGAAACCAGCCCGACGCCGAAGCACGCGCTTAACAGAGCAGAAAAACGGTCTTACAGAGGCGGCGAGAGGAAAAGGGACGCTTCTATGCGCGCCGTTTCACGCGAGTCGCATAAAACGCTCGTTCACCTTGCTTGTGCTGAATAGCAGGTTCTTGTATTGTGCTGCGCCGCGTTTTCGGCGAATTATACGACCGGAGAATGAGAAATAAGGATTCGCGACGCGACGGGGTCAAAAAACCCGCGAGTGGAGGATCTCGTAGAAAGAGAGGCTGTTTTAAGAGCAATTTGTGCAAAAGTTCCGCGGCCAACGTACCGAGTATATGTAGTTCTTCAAGCTTCGTGATCTTTCTTTCTTCTTTTTTTTTCTTCTCTTCCTCACCGTTGAAACGCGAAATTTTTGGTTCCTTTTTTGCACGAGGACACGCGTCAAATATTTTCGTCGCGTAGCCAGAGTTGAAAAAGCAAGTCGCGGGTTCACTGACCCGTCGCGATGATCTGAATAATGCAGTCGAGTGGGCAGATTTAGGATCATTGGACGTTGAATCCCGTTCTTTGAGTCTTCTAAACACTTTTATGGGGGACATAAAAATTCAAACGATCGAGGGTTCTTTTAGTATTCTACTTTCGTGAGGATCACAGGGAAAATCGCGGTAGTAATGTGACGTAAATTTGCATTTTTATTTGATCATGGTTAGGTGAGCACACGTTGCTGATCACCTAATCTGAGTATTTTTTAAACGAAGTATTGTTCGATTTGTAGCTTCCGTTTGCGATGGAGCTACGAGTTTACCCGGGGGGGAAAATTGAAGAACTTCCTCCCTTTTGTGTGAAATCACGATGTATCGCTAAATGACAGATATTTAACGGCGATTTCGATGTGAAAATTGGAGAAACTATGAATCTGAAGTAAACCATTAATCTTGTAATATTTTTTCTGAGAAAATTCCTCGTGAAAATCTTATAAGGAAGTAATCAAATGTACAGTGTAACTATGCAATATTAATCTCGCATTATCTAACATAAATTTATATAATCTACGTAAAGTATCGTCACCTCAATATTGCAACTATAAATCTGAAATTCATTAATTTTGTTTTTCATCGAGTTGATTTTAAACTTATGTACGTTTAACATTTCCTGGAGTTGTCAATTTTTAGCATACCACAGTTGCAAAAAATATGGTTTCTGGTACACTTCTCCAGAAAATGTCAATTTTTGAGACCTCGTTCGGAAAGGTCATTGAAGAAAAGAGAAACTGAAAACTATCACAACGAAAAAACGAGATATTCGTAATTAAATTAATTCGTAAATTAAAGAAAAAAGAAAACACACATCACATGAAATAAAAAAAATGAAAGAACTCACCAACAGATCTAATAGTTGCAGTATCAAGCTGACGATACAGAGAGCCAAAACTTTGTCATACCTGAAACAAAGGAAGAAAATTGCCAAATCAGGCTTTGCATAGAAATCAGGGATATATTTAGAACAAAATTGCCGAATGTATTTTTCTGAGAAATCAACAATGAAAATTCAAATGAACATATTCTAACACTTCCCAGTACGAGGTATTCAACGCGAAGAGAACACGTAGCAGAAGCTCGAAACACGCGTGTACACAATCGTGCAACAATCGCAGAAACGTTTGGGTGTCGCGAGTCGACGCCTTGTTACGCTGGCGGTGGGACGTGCATGGAATTCGTGGCTCGCAGTGAATCCACCGGCGAACATGAGCCGGTTGCATTGTGCCTTCCTTTCTCTGCAAATCTTTGGCACACGAAGACAGTTGTAATCGCCAAGATTGCGTTCCCTCGTCTCTCCAAACGGAGATGAATTTTCTCTCGCGAGCGTCGCTCTGGCTGACGTACAACAGCGTTCTCCTTGCGAAATTTTCACCGTGTCACGTTTAAACTCGATGAGACGTGTGAGCCTATTTATTCGTATCGTCTATGAAATTTTTATTTACTTTTTTGTAGACGAAGTGAATAATAAAAAAAGAAATTTGATTTTATCCCTTCACTCCACTTTGAAACTAGGAATTAGGAATTGAAATCTCCACATTTTCTCCCTCGTTTATTTTTTAATTTACTTTTAATGCACAGTCTTCTTCGAAAAAAATTAAAATTAACTCAAAACGTGGACTAAATCTTCCAGTATTCTTTAATAGAAAAATTTCTCCTTTTAATTTTCTGGTAATTTTCAACTGTATTCCTCCCTTGAAATTCACAACGCAAAGACACATATCCACTCGAATAAACAAACTGTAATTTATTTTCTCTCAGCAAATTTTGAAACCAAAAAAAATGGTAAAAATCTTCTCCAAAAATTCTTGCATATCATGCGATGCATGGCTGTCTAAAACTTTTTCACCAGCAGACGTACATTCACATATGATCGGGATCCTTTAATTAGAGATCCGCGAGTACCTGGGTCGCTTTGTGTGCCAGAGCCAGCCTCCGCTCGCAATTTATTTTCGCTCGCTCGGTTTTTCCTTTTTGTAATTCGTTCGTTAAGAGAAACGTGGCGGGATCTGCGGCTAGCGTCGCAAAGGGAAGCTCGTGGACGTACATGGGCGCAGATCGTGGCATTTTATCCCACGTACGTGCAGCCACGCACCGCGAAGTGTCGATCACGGTGACTCACGTGAGAAGGCGCGTTTTTATCAGGCGACACGCGCTCAGAGAGCAACAGGTGAGACGCGCGGCGTCGCGGTGATCGATGCGCCGAGGACTCGAGCTCGATTTTTGCGCTCGAGGGCCTCGATTATTCAGCCGCTGGAATTCCGCTCGCGGACACCGCTGGTTTATTAATATCGATGAAGATCTTGACTCGGCTCGAACTCATATCCACCGGGATCATTTAAATCCACCTCCTCTCTCTCTCTCTCTCTCTCTCTCTCTCTCTCTCTCTCTCTCTTTCTCAACATTATACGAACAAGATTTACACTCACGTCCGTAAGTCACCGGGCACTTAACTACGGTTTGAACAAAATGTTTGTTGAGGTAGGTTTTTTTATAGTATGGAGGAATGTTTGTTCAAGCCCGGCGAATCGGGCGTGAACGATCGTTGAGGTAATATTGATTGGAAGAGATGCGAGAGGTAGATTGTGATTTCAGCCGGGTTTTGGATTACGGAAAAGAACGACCGTCCAAGAGTAAATAAGTTATTCAATACTTCGGCTAAGAAAAGTCATATGGCAAATGGAGATATGGATTGTTTATACAACACACGGTTTAGATTAGCATTTAAAGTGCATGACAATTGTAGCTGCCTCAGTTTTATCGTACAGTACAGGCCAAAAGTTTAGGACGACATTGATTTCCATTAATAATTTAATAATATCGCAGGGTACGATAGTAATTTATTTAATTTTGACAGACTTGGGTAATAAGAAAGATTGATTAAAAGTTTATTAAATTTCGAACTCTTCCTCTAAAAATTCTTACGTGGCTTCTGATGCATAAACTTTTTGCCAACAGTGTATATTTATGTGGTTTGCATCTGCATAAGAATTCATTGATAAATTCAGAAACGATCGTATAGGTTAGGTTCCTGTTTCAGCCTAGAGAGATAATACAATTCAATTCTCTTTATACTACATTTACATGAGCAAGTGTTATTCCATTTCGAAATTACAATTAAATCTATCTTTATTATAAATCTACCAATCTGTTGGGTAACTTACAGAACGGAATTCACGTTCATAAACTAATCTAGAGTGGCTCTAAAGATTAATCCAGCCTGATAAAATATGAATAAAACACGATTTATCTAACTAACCACTTTAGATTACCTTCTATACAAATGAGACTAACTTTCATCTATTAGTTAACCAACACTCGCTATCTTCAACTAAAATCTTCATTTTTTTTAAAAAGCAGTATTATTTAATATGCGAAGAGTACAGTACGAAAAAGGACGAGTATCCACCTAATGATATTTATTATAAACATTGTAAAACAAAATCTACCAAGTGTCCACAGATCTACAAACCAAACAACTTATCTGGTGATCCTTCGGAACGGAATCTGAGAATCTGAAAGGAAAATGCACTCTGACGAATTGCCGCTAGTTAATTCAATTAATCCACAGTGATAAAGGTCGCAGAATCGCGTGATCGCGTGCGAGATCCGCGTGCGAACCACGCACCCCGATTTCCCGCGATCTCCGCACGCGGAAGGAAAACGACTTCGGTACCAGACTGCACGGAGCGATTTCACGCTGGAACACGATGTAATAACACGGTGCAACGACTTCAACGGAACTATAATAAGCTTCCGTCAGGATCAACGAGCTGTGCACCCTGACGTGGCACTATTTCGTCGAGAGTAGTTGCAAACACGCCAATAACACGCGTAATCGTTTGGTCCATGTTTGACGAATCACGGTAAAAATGACCACGGTTTGCTACTGTGTAACAGCAAAATCCGTGATTCCTGTTTTTCTCCCCCTCGATCGTCCTTTTGCATAATCCGTGGAATCTTAGGCGGTGCGTTTAGAACCGAAGAAAAACAACATTCCTGCCCGGTTATGTCAGAAAGACTGGGTAGAAAAAAAAGGTGCAAATGCTGGAATTACGATGCTACAGTGTCTCAACGATTATCTTGGATCAGGTTCTTCTGACGTAACGGTATCAAACGTCGCATAAATTTTCGAACCAGGAACCGGATAGATCGGACAGATCCAGGCTATCTTTCCAACGACCTTCGTCCATGGATCGTTGACTGAAAGACGAAGAGAAGGCGTGTTGCTCTTTGAAAAATCGTGTATACACTCACAGGTGGCATGAGTGCTTTCAATCCTTAACCCGTGACGAAGCAGTTCTTCTGGCTCTTCGAGAGGTACGAAGAAGTACTGAGGATAATGGTACTCCAAGCTAATAATTCTCCTTTTCCTGGAACTGTTAACGCTATTGAACACGAATCGAGGACTAATTTTTTTGTATCAATCGTCTATTTTCTAAGGGAATTTCTCGACCCTTTTTCTACGCGTACAAGAATTCTGTTTCTCGAAAGTAGAAAAAAATTGGGCTGTTTCTTTGAGCCTGGTCAGTACACACTGGAAAAATAGACAGGCTTGGCTGGACAATCTTACACGGCACGTCAAACACCATTATCTCGGAAACACAGCTAGAAGACCTTGGAGCATCTTGTATCGCGTGTCGTTGAACCCGTCCTAAAAGCCGCTATTAGATATCGACGAGGAAACACGACATTCCGCTTAAAAAAGCACCCTGCTGATCCCAATATCTCGATCCGTGACGTCTTTTCGCAGAAACGAAAACAACATCGAAATTTCTATTCTCTTCGAAAATCGTGCAACCCAAAAAAAAAAAAAAAACACATTTTCATCACGGATGCATTCT
The DNA here is from genome assembly GCF_001263275.1 of Habropoda laboriosa. NCBI lineage: Eukaryota > Metazoa > Arthropoda > Insecta > Hymenoptera > Apidae > Habropoda > Habropoda laboriosa. The sequence continues at coordinate 3,632,954 of NW_017100427.1, forward strand.
AACAAACAAAATACCTGTTTCTCTAGCACGGGGCAAAACGAGGAGGCCAACTTCCTGGTTCCATATTCGGCGTTACGATCTCGATCAGAGCTCATTTTTTCCCCGAATGATCGCATAACATCCCAAGGTTCCTCCAATTAACCGTGTTTGGTCACTGCTAAATCTGGCCGCGGAATAATCTGTTTCTCTAAGAGATCTCCACGTGAATGAGAACCGAGAAACTTTCCTGCGCGATTTTTCTCGTTGCACGAGCGCGCGTAACCCTTTCGCAGCGGTGAATTTGTGACAAAATGTGCTCGATGACATTTGGAGAGCTAATGACGCACGACTGTGGTTTCTGTTTTATAGGCTTTGTGACGAAATTGATTACAGTCCTTAGAATTAGCATTCTTTCGCTGTGACAAAATGTGCTCGCTGACGACTCGACGCTAAAATTTGAAGAGCTCGTGACACACGATCCTATTTTCTATTCTCCAAACTTTGTAACGAAGTTCATTACGGTAATTAGAATTATTACAAAATTTTTCATAAGAATTTTTCGAAGTTAACAACTGAGATGTCGAGATCGATCGATTTGGTCGGCGAAGCACAAGTTGCCTAAAGTAAAGGTGGTTTCAAGAGAGCTATGCTTAATTGCTCTTTCTCTGGGTCTGTCGAAGAACGGAGAAGAGGTCGTTAGTCACGAATCCCTACACCAGAGCGTAATTATAATTTGCTACCGAAGGTCGCGTATGAGTTACAACCAGTGGGATCGTAATTTATATGGCAGCACCGGTGAAATTACGATACACGGGGAATATGGGTCGTAACGCGGCCGTTGCTCGTCCACGACCACCACCACCATCGGCCATAGTCGAGAGACCCTCCCAGCCCGTAATTATTATGCTTTTGCACGGATTTTGCTCGAGTCGGTAATTGACCGGTCGCCCGTGAAATCGATACCTCGAGAAAGAGAGAAATACCCGATGGAATAAAAGACGTGAATGGAAGGGAGAGGGAGGGAGTGAGAAGGGTGGTAAGGTAGAGTTGACAATGAATATGAATTTATAAAGACCTCGTCGACGTTCCGTTGTGAAAGAACTCACGTCGCAATCGATGAATTCGCCCGCTTCGGCTTGGGTGTACCCGCCCACCAAAATGCTTTTGGTCTCTCTTTTTTTTCTCTCACGAACAGGAGAGCCTCGACGGCTAATGAAATCGATTTCCGTGTTAATATTTTTCTGGCCCTCTTATTATGCGCTCGGGATTACACGCCGGAGAGTTTTAAATTGTAAAGCAATTTCGTTTGTTTGCCCTGCGTCTGGGGATATACAGTCTCGCCGACGACGCCGCTGGGTGTTCTTTCATTACTTTCCGTTCACGTTTCTTTCACTTCTGTTTAACCCTTTAAGGAAGGTGGTTCAATATTTAACGATAGACGTTTAAATCTTAATTTCGGAGGGATTCGAGGTTTTTTAATAATGTGAAAATTGGAATTATTTCGACTGTAATTCGATGCTTGGAATTTTTTAACGTTTTGATAAGTCTTGAATCTTGAGTCTTTACAGATTTTTAATACTATGAAAATTCGAATTATTTCAAATCTAATTCGATGCTGAGAATTTTTTAGAGACTCGATAAGTATTGAATCTTGAGTCTTTGAAGTTTTTTAATATCGTGAAAATTGGAATTATTTCAAATCTAATTCAATGCTTAGAATTTTTGAGTCTCGATAACGAGCACTGAAAAAAATCGAATCCAATTTGGTACTTAAAACTCTTGAAAATCTTGAAAATTTTCTATCTCCGGTCTCTGAAGTTTGGATAGATGTTAGAAAGTGGGTACTGTGAAGAAGGAACCGAAGCATAACCAGCTTTACTATCATTTTCCCAACTACAATATCTTTCCCCTCGCTGTTCATGAGTAATTGGCCTGTAGATAGAGGAAGTACGAATTGTTCGAGAATTCCATAGTTCGTGGACAAAGTTCGTTATTCCGAGGCACGTATCGATTAGTCACACTCACGGTTGACGATGATGTGTGAACAGGTTACCAGAGAAGAAGAGAGCAAACGAATGCAAAAAGGACGGCCATTTGGTGGCGTAATATGGTGAAAGCTGGGATTGGAACAATGGTGAAAAGCTGCGAACTAATACGCAAACAGACTTTTCCTCGTTACTCTGTGTCGCGCTATCAATTGAACTAAGAGTTCTCTCCCCCTGCTGGCAGAGATTTAGGTGATAAAACGTAATAGTGTTAGCCGGTTGTGTGTAACCAGTTGTATAATCATTGTTACAGCAATTATACGTAATTTTACGCGACATACTCGTAATCGAGCTGCGAATTTCTTCAGGTACGTCGTAAAATTATTAATACGAACCTGAGAAACGAGTATACGAGTGTCCCCCGTGTGACAAGAAATATCATAAAGCGTTGTATGAAAACCGTGTTAAATGGAATCTTGTTATACTTCTGCTCATTTCGTATATATTATTTCTGCCTTTTCTGTGACATATTTATAGTCTTTATGTTTTCGTTTGAAAAATAAAAGGAAACATTTACATCTCCAAAAAAATTCTGATAAAGAATCTCTAACTTTTTCAAAAAATAATACTCTGTACATCGAAAGTTAAAGCATCCTTAAAAAACAAATGTATTTAAAAAATTGATCACATTAAAAATAAAATAAGATCGATAAATTTGCCTACTTCACACAACGCATAATTCTTCGTGAAAGAAATTGTGCAACAGATTCAGTAACACACTGCAATTCTTGAAAAACTCGATCACTATACCTGCAACTTACTATTTATAGTTCGAACGAGAACAAGAGCGAAACGCCTCTTTAATTTCATTCAAAGTATCCGTTCTATTCTCGTTATAAATATTCTAAAAGATTTTCTGCACCTTGCTATGCTTCAAGTTTCATAGGACACTCCTATACATCGACTCTTATTCCACTTTCAAATGCATTTCGAGCATTCGTGCTCCAGTTCTCACCATCCTCCCTTATCTCGTTACCATCGCCGGTAAACTGCTCCTGTGGTTCAGTGGAACATCGATGGGATCGGATCGATATCGAAAGGAAGAGAGGCTAGAGGAATAAGAGAATCGAACGAGAGGAGTCCTCGCGATAATTGTGCAAGCCGCCACTTCCAAGAAACACGTGAAAAGTTAACGACAACTTAACTCACGTGTACACAGAGACGTTACGAAGGCACGCCTCCTCCTTCCGATGGTCACTTTCTTTTCGGGCTTGCCTAAGATTACGGATCGTCCACGTGTTTCCTGACACGTCGTGGATGCTTCGGTTACACAACCCGATCGTCTGTTACGCGAAAAATACACCGCGGTAGCGGGACACCGAATGAGAGGAACCCTCGTAAGGTGACAGACATTTTTTTTGGAGAGGAAGTTTTGACAGAAAAAAATTGAGAGGAAGTTGGTATTTATTTCCTGAGAGTTTTTACGTGAAAGATAACTTTTCGACGCTGTGACAATTTTTATATTTTATATAAAAATTATTATAGCAAATTTTGGAATTTGGTACCACACTCAAAATGAGATCTCTTATCTCCCCTAAATTTCGAGAAATTTCTGTGTTTCCCAAATAATTCTCTGTTAATTTTTCCTGAAAGATTCTCTTCCTTATGCAATGAGAATTTTAATTGATATCACACTCATAATGAGACTTCCTGTTATCTCTCCCAAATTTCGAAAAATCTCAATTCTTTTTGGAAATTTCTGCGTTTCTTGGAATACGTAATAGAAACAAGTACAGCAAAGGAAGTTCCAAACGTTTTCTCCGGCGAAATGAAGCGTCCCTGGCCTTAGTTCTGGCTCTTAAGTAGCAACTTCCGTTACATAATACCTAGGATAAGATTGGTATAGCATCGATTAAAGAAACAGCCCGGACACACACGGGGCACGTTACACGAAATGTGACTATATTTAACACGGTTGATTAGCGAGTTACGAAACTGCGATATCCACGTGGAAGATTTCCATCGCGTTACGCTTAATCTCGTTATTCACTTAACAATGCCGATGTAAGAAGAGAACAAGAATCAAATCGCTTGAAAATAGCCTGCAATTAGAGGAAATAACTCGAAGAATCTCGGATAGATTGGACGGTGAGAAAAAAGCACTTAGCCTTTTTTAAGACTTTGTTACTCAATTCTGCATCTGCACAAAGTATTAAACCATTCCGATAATCACTATCAACTGAATGCATGATTCTTCGCTCGTTCTCTTGAATTCCGTTCGTCATTATCGTCCTTCTCGGGACTTTCCGCTGCAACGCGGATTTGCAAATTGTTTCGCGCGAATTAACGTGCGAAGGATTTCACGGGACAACGTTCCAAGTACCAAAAAGTGCAATTTTCAGAAGCTAAAAGAGGAAGACACCTGTTTCTAATTTTATTTTAACTATCTGGCAATTATTGTTCAGAAGAATAGTGAGTATGTGCAAACGAAACATAGAAATGAGTACAAAATAATTTCTATTTTTTTTAACCCCTTGTTTTATAATAATGAGTCATACACTTATGGCACAGGTCAATATTCTGGTCAAATTGCGATAAAAACAATTATACTGGTAACAAAAATTAATTTCTAATTCTTAATTTTTAATTTCTAGTTTTTTACTTTAACTGTCGTTTTAATCTACAAGACTGACGACTACCAAGTGTAATTAGTCCACAATACAATAGCTTTTCTTACTTAACACAGTAATAAAACAATAAATATGTCACTTAGGTGCACAGTCGGTAAAAAAATCAAAAGTGGAAGGGTTAAATTAATTTTTCTTCTTATGGAGTGCTAGAATAACTCTAATACCAGCTGCAATTATTCCCAATAGTACTTACAACATTATAATGTTATTATATGCCTTCCTAGAAATTTGTCACTTACAAAATTGTAATATACAACACTTCACGTGTCTTCGAATCGACACGAATGCATAAAATCTCACATAAATGAGGACAATTTCAGAGGAAGTGGAACTCACAGATAAGTGTAGGAATAAATAAAAAGTAAACGAGACGGTTAAACGGTGTTTGATTCATTGGCCGGATATGTACGATTGCCTCCAGCTCGAGAGAATTACGGTGTCGATAGGAGAGCGCGATAAAAAGCGCGGGTCGTGCGAAAACGTGGTTGCTCCTTTATGATTGAAACAACGATTCGATTATCAGTCTCGTCGATCGCGTTATCGCCAGCCCCAGAAGGGATATATCCGGCGTGAAACGATCGTTTAACGACAATGTATAAGCCGTCGGTGTGTCTGGACGATAATTGCCGATCTTGTTCCACCGTGAATTTGTAAATGAAAACAGCGCGAAGCAGCACTTTCATCCCGTCTACACTCTCTCTGTCTATCTGTCGCGGCGTGAATAAACTCGTTACCAATTAATTAAACATTTCTGCGTGCGCCACGCGTGCGCGTTTCACTCGCAGAACGATTTTTTACACTCGCCGGCAACCCACGCGATTTTTAATTAGGACATTTGTAATCGATTCTAATTAACGAAGTTTGAGATGTTGGTAATTGGATGAAACGAGTTGGAAAAGTGGGAAAAACGAGTTCAATCTTACACTTCTTTATCAAATTTTTCTGATTTTTTATACACATTTCGAATAATTTAAGTTCTCTTTAGCCTCAAGTCTATCAATGAGATTTCGGTAATTTGAGGCTTTCAAAGAATGCAAACAGAAAATAAGAATTTCTAATCCCCCAAGTTTCAAATCTCCCAAATTTCAAATCCCCCAAATTTCAAATCCCCCAAATTTCAAATCCCCCAAATTTCAAATCCCCCAAATTTCAAATCCCCCAAATTTCAAATCCCCCAAATTTCAAATCCCCCAAATTTCAAATCCCCCAAATTTCAAATCCCCCAAATTTCAAATCCCCCAAATTTCAAATCCCCCAAATTTCAAATCCCCCAAATTTCAAATCCCCCAAATTTCAAATCTCCCAAATTTCAAATCTCCCAAATTTCAAATCTCCCAAATTTCAAATCTCCCAAATTTCAAATCTCCCAAATTTCAAATCTCCCAAATTTCAAATCTCCCAAATTTCAAATCTCCCAAATTTCAAATCTCCCAAATTTCAAATCTCCCAAATTTCAAATTTTCCAAATTTGTTCTTTCGATCAAATTGATCACATATTGAATCACTCGTCAACCCATTCGCTGCCTGATTTACCCCGGTGTGCCACTGTCGACACCGTCGCGACATCAGAAGTCGCTACGAAAATTCTCGTGAAAATCGCGCGTCTGTTTGAAAGTTAAAAATTGATAACACACGAAGCACCCTTCATTTAAAGAATATTGTCTCTTCGATCCGGTTCAACGAACAGAGAGCTTGGAAAATAAATTCTAATCGATAGTTGGTCGCATCCAGGAGGCGTGGAATAGTTCACGGGCACAGATACACGGTTCTGGGTCGAGCAGATAAACGGTCTCGGCGGAATCGGTACTGGTGTAATAACGTAATGCACGAGTGCCGGGCAATCGTGTCCGGGTTCGTAGACAGGTTCCGCTTCTCTCGCCGCAAAACCATTCACGAACCTCTAACCAGGACTTCTATGTCCGCCTACGGGGCAACTAGGCTAATATTAGAACGCGAACTATCTTTAGAGAAGATATATATTCGTCGTATATCACGCGATATCCTATCGAATCTCTCGAACTATAAAAATCTTAAATTCCTACGAATTGAATATGTACCAGAAAATAATTCAATTTCTATTTCAAATATCAGCTACATCTGCTGATCTATATCAGTTTCTTGCACTATAATATATCATAACTTTAAGCTTGTTTTACTTCCAAGCAACTGATGCAGAAAAAAATAACTTCGAATTATCAAAAAAAAAGAAAAATAATTTTATAATAAGTAAAACTTAATCCTTAATGTACGATTTTTTTCTCACTGTATATCTAAGCACTGTATCAAGTAAAAAAAAATCTGATCCATCACGAATTAATTATACGTAATAATTCTCAGTCTTACAAATTAAAATTAGGATTCAAATTAATTTTCCTTACTAATACAACTATATACTTTCGTCGTATCTCGACCAGAATCTCCGCCATGAATCTGACTCGTTGCCATAAATCAAAAAGTTAAGGTTCGGTACGATTATACTACAAATCTATACAACACACCACAGGTGTCCCCACATGTGAATACGCTTGGTGTGTGCCTACGTAATGCTCACGGACTACCAGAGGCACGGTTGTTCTATTCGATGATCTGAATATTCGTCTAGATCGCGAGGCATGCGGATATCCGCGTCGAGAACAACCGCTTGGATCGCGCGGTTGCCCTCGATATTCCGCGCGCGAGCTATACAACACACGCCGTACCTTCCAGGACCAGTTTCGATCGCCTCAGACTTCCTTCTCCGATCCGTGTGTACCTGTCCGTAAGAATATCGATCGGCTGCGTCGAAATATCATCGAGATTTCACACCTTGCGCCGCGCAAACGACCCACCCAGTCTCGTTTCGTCACCCTCTGTCTTCACCATCACGATAGGGAAAGTTCGCCATATAATGGCTTTATCGCTGCGAGAATGCTAAAATAGCGGTCCCCCTGACGAGTATACAGAGTGCTCCAAAAGCATTTAACATTTATTGGAAAGAAAATGAATAAAAGATCCTGGTGATCTTGTGAGAGGGATCGTGTTGTTTGAATAGAGTGCCTTAGAATTGTGATACTTCTTGGAATGAATGAAAATTTCTGCGAGCAGAATATCTGATAGTTAATTGAAATTTTTAGTTTAGAAGGAAAGTAATTCTTTGTTGGATAGGTAGGTTGCACTTTCTACGACAAATATGCATTGACGCAAATGCAGGAAACTAAATTTGCGGAGGAAAGGATGCGTCAGATAAAGTTGCAAATGAACCAAATTATGGTGGGGCAAGAATTTCATGTAAAAATGATGTAGTGACACGAATTTTGATAACCGATCAAATAAATGAAATCTATACATAATTTTACAAAACATTTGCACTTACTTATTCTCGCTAAATAAAATTCGACACAAAATTTTGAAAATTTATTAAATTTAATTTTCAGAAAATGTCGATTTTTATTTTTGCAAACTTCATAGGTACACTATTTTTACCATATAAAGTAGATCATCGTAAATTTCAAACCGCTTTTCCTTGAAAATTTACATTTCCTGCGTCCCACAAATCTACATTCTTCGACTTTCCTGTCTCCTTCAGCAAATCTACGCTTCTGAAATATCGTGTACACCAACCGAGGCTACGTTACATTTCAAACGACACTCAAAAGAAATCGTATCGATGATTTTTTGGGAACGAGTGCAAGCGGTCGTAAAACTCGCACATAACTCTGCCGAAAGAATGAATTGGCCGTCTAAAAAATGGTACGAAAGAAAAATCGAACAGAATTTCTAAAGCTCTGCAGTCAGTTTTATGCGAGCGTTTTATCTCGCGGATAATGTGTCTGGTATATGGGCAAAAACAGGCTAAAAGGCCTCGTATTGCTCGTCCATGCATTTTCCTTATAGGGAGCGTTTTATTAATCGTTGCTACACCGAAAAATTCCAGCGAATCTCCGCGCACGGTTTCACGGAAATTCCCGTGGAGAACGAAACGAACGAGGATCGTCGATTTCCACACCAGTCACACCAAGATGAATATTTACGAGACGGTGTAAGCGCACGACGAGTCGCCGGAACAAACTTTACCGGGAAAATTTACATGCGACGAACAATAAACTAACGCTAATGCACCTGGTATGCGCCGCGATAGCTCATCTTCAACGAACGCCTGGACACTATACACGCTGTCGTTGAACAGCGTGGAAAATATTCCGAGGACACTGTCATTGATGCACACCTAGCATCCTGCCATTGTGTCCACTCTTCATCTTACGTTTCGCGCGATTATTTACGACATTTCCTTAAAAACCTCGCTCGGATACCGGTAGAAAATTCATAACGATGGAATTTATAACGGGTGTGCCAATGACATGTGACGATTTTCAAAGAGCTATCGTGGGATACTCGGGTTAAATTGAAATTAATCGTTACGGTAATTATCTTCTCTAGCTGCGGTGGTACGAGAACATTTTTAAACGTAATTTAAATGATTTTCAAGGGTGAATAGGATGGAAGAAAAATTTTTTTATAAATGCCATTTTTTCTGTTTCTTTCTTTATTTTCAAAGTTATCTATGTTTTTTATATGAATGTATATATTTTTTCTACTAAGCATGCATAATAATATGGCGTTAAGGCCTTGGACTCTAAAATTTTAAATCAAACGTGAAACTTTCATTGATTTTTTGACATTTCTTCTATTAGAAAAATGTTCTTCCATCTAATTCGCCCTTTGAAGCCATTTAAATTACGTAGAAAAATTGTATAAAATTCCTACTTTGCGCATATTACAACAGTCCTTGGATAAATTCCTTCGCGACAACTTATAAGGAAGCCCTTCAAAAACACTCGTTAACCGCAAGATATTAGTTTGGACGTACGGTAACGTAGATGGCTACGATCTGTCAGGCCCGTTATCACACCTGTCGGAACAGTTCAACCATTTAAATCACAAACAAATCAACTCTTCTCTTTAACATATCCCTAGAATGGTCAACCTTCTGCTCAATATAACGGATATAACGGATGTCAGTATATAACGGTAGTCAGCTCGAAGGTTGTTCTAAGACCTTCGCTCTCACAATCAGCCATAAGGATCACATTCTCCGCAGTCCCTTCGCGTGAACAACAAATCTATCTGTCTCTACGTAAAAGCCTAACCTGTTTCCTAGTTCACCTCACGTGTTAATCGATTCAAGTACGAAACACCTTAAGAAAATTCCAGACAATCGCGACGAATTTCACCGGTAAAAAAAATTGAACAAGTTCGATCTGAAAATTGTCGAAAAAAAGAATATATCATTTTCACTGTACGCGTGGCTGTAAAATGCGTGCAATCAATTTCTGAAAGGATCGCCTGGTAAGAGGCTGACGTAGAGATGGTAATGGTGAAAGAGAGACGAAGAGGAAGATCGGAGGTAGCCAATCCCTTTTGACCTTGCTCGCGATCGGAAATGATCGATACACGGAGCAGGCGAACGTTCGAGTTCCGCACGCATATACGAGCGCCAACCGTGGATCAGGAAGCTGTCGAAAGAGTTCGGCCTTGCCTCTGCCAAAAGGAGCCGAATAGAGCGGCTGGTAAAATTGCGCTCGGGTAGAGAAAAAAGCGTCCCAAAGAGGGCTCGAATTAGTTTCAAACACGTTCGAGCAACGTTCCGCCGTCACCCTTGGATACTTTATCGACTTGCCTGTTCACCCGCGGAAACAACGGAAACGATCGCCTTGCGTGCAGCGGATGTCCTCTGAGTCACCGATGACTCGTTCGGACGGTCGAAAGGTATTGCTGCGTTTTCAAAGGGTTCCTTTTTCAGTACTTTTATTTGGACACTGCGAATGGAAGAGCTGTGTTGCAGTCAGCTGGATTGTGTTTCGTATGTGAATCGAAAGATTTATTTTAACTCTTTGAATGACTTCTTTTTGGGGGAATTTTTGAGGAGATTTAAAAAAATAAAAAACTAGGAGTTAGTGTGTTCTTTCTTTTAGTTTTATATTGATTTAGTGCAACAGGGTTGAATTTCACTATGGAAGCACTATTTTTTACTGTGGAAGCAGTATTATACTTCGAGGTATTCAAAGGGTTAATTCTTCACGATCGAATGGCGTCATAAATTAAATTTTCTAGTCTATTGTTATCACAATTTTCTCCAATTTTCATACGGTATAAAAATGAAAACTTGGATATAATACATTTAAAAAATAAACCGAGTAACTTTAGTATATTGGAATGATCAGAAATAATTGATTATACCCATATTGCAAATAACACAAGGCACGATCCAAGAGAAAGAAAAACAGAACATAAATAAGAAAAAATGAAATAACCAAAACTACGTCTTACACGAGAATAAATCAGATCCCACAGACACTCGTTCGCTCCCAAAAGGGCAAAATACCTTAACTTGACACGATCTCGTTACGATACAATCATTAATCATCCTCATCTCGCAACTTGTCAGAAGATCGTCACCCTGTCTCGCGGTGCAACGAAAAGCACTTAATGGCACGTTCAATAAACCATAAATTAATAAAACCACCCGAATAAAATTGCACGTTAAAAGACGATTGATTTAGAGACGGGAGGTCAAAATCATTGCTTGAAAACAAGAGCGCGCGCACACACGCACGATCGTTCTTTAATAAAGATCGTAAAACGAAATGATGCACCGGTCTCAAGCGATAACACGATCTCCTCGCTCGACCGCGACGATTAATCATAAATTGCGAAACTCGGCTAATAACTTTAATTACCTTCAAGCGCGTTTGCGCGTGCGCCACATCGTTGACAAGCGGGAATTACACCTGGCTCTCGCCACGATACAAATTTACGACTCGCAGATTCGACGGAATAAACGAGATACGCAAAATCGAAAAAAATTCCTTTCGAGCTACCACGAATCGCTGCGACGAAAATCCTTATAAAATTTTCCCGTCGCGTGCAACAACACGCGACCAACGATAATTCCCCACCTAAAAAGGGGAATATTTATCGGGTGAATCGCACAGGAAGCCGCGAACTTGGCGAAAACAGTCTCTCTTCTTTCCTGGTTTACTCACGCACACACGTTATATCCACGTAATCAAACACAACTACGGTTGTGCGTACACGCCAAGTCGAACAAAGCGGGAAAATTTTCCACAATTTCTCCGGTCGTACACAAAGCACGGAAAAGAATCGAATTATTCGCGAATAGGTGGGAGTAGGATAAACAACAATCATTTCTCCAGGTCTGTGTCCGATTAAGTAACGGCTGGTTTTTAATGATTAACCAATTATATTTGTGCCCGCGATTCGCGAGCTCGCGCAGCCTTGCCGCCGCGATTACTCAATAATATGTACACTTCGACGCCTTTCTCTTTATATTATGAAAAATCCTGCGTACAATTGGCAATGGTAGCCGTTCGAGTAGTACCGAGAGAGATAGAGAGAAAGAGAGAAGGTCGACAAGGAGTCTCGGTCAAGAAATCGATGCAACGATCATCTCAGAGGCACGCGACTCCCAGCCACGTTCCACCAAAACACTAATTGCACGATCGACACACGTCCGTGATGGATTTAGATCCGCCGTTCTCGAGCCACGTAACGCTCGTTCTCGCCTTGGGAAAACCGGAGGCTGAGTAGGCCTCTTGTCCGGCGATCTCTCGCGCTAGATCACGGCCTCGCTTGGATCACAGAGAGCTGAAAAGGCAGCGGTTAGGAGCGGAAGGCTCGCGTCAGTCCTTGCCAGAAATAGAGCGAACCAAGCTCCTGTCTGGATCCTGAGTGGAATATTTAATTCAACTGCAGACCTGGACGACGATCTAATTCCCGCGCCACGGTTAACACCGTCTCTTTATGTCCATGATGCAGGAAAAGTCACTGTGATTCACAGCCTCCAGATCCGGAGCAATCGGAACGATTCTGAGAAAAAGAGATTCAACGAGACCCGATATTCGAGGGTTCCGATCGAAGCAGCTTTTTAAGACTGCGACCATCGTCGGAGCAGCGGGCTCAAGGTTACGGAACTAGTCCGTCTGGATCGAAAAAACAATACGCAAAACGAGTTTTCCCCTGTGACACAATCGAATTTGCGTTTTCTTCTTTTGTTCTCTCCCGTCATTTTTCGGCAGTCACGATGACGAGGAGATTCGTCGAGATCCTGGCCGTGTTACCCGGATAAATCTTTCTGCTCTGGCGCATCGTAGAAATTTTTCAACGATGATTCCGACGTTTCTTGGAAGGAGAGTCTCGCGGAGATGCGTTAGATGAAATGTTTTCGACAACGTATTAAGACGTGAATCCACGGACCATTAACTCGAGACACGCGATCAACCGCGTAGACTATTCTCGCGACCCGGATTCAAAGTCGTGATTCCTGTTCTAATGGGGCGTTATCGCGATACGCTTGCCTGCCGGGATTACCTGCCTGGGAATCTGCCTCCCACGCGAACACCGTGTATATACCAGCGTAGGAGATTATGAAACGACTGATCGTCGACAATAAACGTGGTCTCCTTTTCGCCTATGTGGATGCACACAGGGTGCGTTTCAGAGCAATTAGGATTCTTGACGGATCTCGGCCGCGTGATTTCAAGGAAATATGGTTCCAGTGGGTGGAATTTGTGTTGGGAGAGAGTTCATGCAGATCTGGGATTTGAGATACGTGGTTTAATAAATTTTCGAGCTTGGTAAGTGTCTCAATTACCGTTGTGCTGTTAACTTGGATATTTGTAGAGTAGCATTTTTGTAAATTATTATTTAGCATTGCATACTCTTTAAGCATGAGAAGTTTTTACAAGTGACTATTCGTAACAGAGAAAGGGTTAATATAATGTCTGCTATCATTTGTGATTGTAGAAAAGATTAAACAACGTTAGAAAGTAAATTTTGCAAATAACTTTAAATTCATAAATCCTTCAGATATGTTATCTATTTATTTATTTACCAATAATCACAATTGGATTTGCCTTTCAATTAATACAATACACATCGCCACCCACGAAATCCTCTACATTGTACAAAGATTAAAGAACTTGAAGAAATATTTCAAGCAACTTCCCTCTGTAGATAATTTACCGAGACAGCCTATCGATCAGAATCTCCCGCGGTTCGAGGGTAAACAAAGAAGGCGGCCGCGATCCCCGAAGAAGCCGGACGCGTTCACCCTTCGGCTGTTTCGTTGGTAAAGCATCCGCGAGCGAGATTAAAAGGACAGAAAAGAGACCCAGGACCCTCCTACCAACGTACCTACGCATACCTGTACAAAAACGAGGAACAGGTTTGTCCGGCAGCCAAAGGATCCGCTGTAGCCGGCGTCATTCCGAAATACCCACGTAAAATTACCAGATTTGCGTCACCTACCCAGCTAAACCTACCACTTCAAACCGAACTTCCAACCTAACGCAGAAAATCTGGTCGAATCAAAATTCAAGATGACTAAAGAGGATAAGAGGTAACATCGACTGAGATGCAGAAAGCGTATCGACTCTCCTATCTACTCACTGGAAGAATCAAAACGAAGATCACCTTCTCTGTAGAGACCAACGGTGTAAAATAATTTGCTACAATTTTATTGCAAAAAAAAATACAGCGACTTCTGATATTCCTATTCAAAACAAACATCAGATTCATCCTTCGACAAGCCTCTATCTGCAGAATAACAGAATGAGGCTGGATCTCCCGTTACCTTTTTCATCGAGACTATCAGTGCAATATAATTCATTACAAGTATGACTTCAGATATTTCAATTCGAAACAAACGTCAAATCCTTCCTTCGACATACTTCTATCCACAGAAAAACAGAGCCAGATCGAACTGAACAAGTCAGGTCTCCAGAAGATCACTTTCTTCATAGACTACCAATGTATAACAACTCACTACAAGTTCAATAAAAAAAACTAATGACTTCAGATATTCCAATTCGATTAGAATCGTCAGATTCTTCCTTCGCCACGCTTCTGTCCGCAGAAAAACAGGGCCAGTCCATGCTGGCTAGGGCTAGATCTCCCGCCAGGTCCCTTCCCTTATTCCTAACGTCGTCCTTGCACCTAGACCCGGCAGCCACCACATTCGCGTGTGCTGCCACATGCTCGTGTATGGGTGTTCCTGGTAAACGCGTCGAACACACACACGTATGTCCGGGGAGGAAGAGAAAAAAAGATCGATCCTCTCGGCCGTGGTGTGCTGCGGAGAGCTGTGGCCGCGTGCAGGATCGACGTGCCGTGAGCGCGCTCGCTCGTCTCCCAAGGGTGGGAGATACGAAGGTATAAAACCGATCTGGCCGAGTGCTGGCAGCCAGTCCAAAGGCCAGATGTGGCGGCGGCTCTAGTCGCACGCGTGCGAGAGAGACGATCACGACACGGCGCGCGGTACTCCCGCGATCAACGGCAAAATAGAAAGAACGAACGTACGCGAATCATCACATAAGTATATATGCCAAGCTTCATGGTTTTCCACCGCGATCACCTTTTTGCTCACTGTCTGTGAATTCGTGTGAACATTCCGCCTATAGAGAGGAGCCAAGGATAAGAGGAAGAAGAAGAAGATTTCGTTGACCAAAGGGAGAGACATAGGAGATACGTTCGTCCTGCTCTCAGCTTGCAACCAGGGAGAGAAAGGACAACGAACTCCGAAGACTCGTTCCCTGGGACCCTAAAACGAAACTGGTCCTCGGGTGATTGGTAGTTGAGACACGAAGCACAAGACTAGAGGGAGAATTGAATTTCATATAAGGGTGATCGGCGGTCAGTTTCTTGTGGAATATACGTGCGCCAGCCTGACACGGGATCACCAGCCAGATTCACGGGAGTGGTGGTAACCGCGGGAGAAAGAACGGAGAGTGTGGCTCCTAGGTGCGGATTTTCTTTTAGAGACCTAGGAGATCGACCTTCGAGCTTCTCTCGAAGAGTGTGCGGGCTATTATCTCGAAGTGGTTGCGATTGAACGGAAGGGAGAGACAACGTCCTGGAACATGTCTGGGATCAGGATCAACGTGGAAGAGGCCTCCAACGATGGAAACGAGGATCTCGTACGAGACGTAAGTCAACTAATCACGATTACAAGATTAATCATTGCTACCAAGTGTGGTTTAGAAGCTTCTTCTCGAAGCTGTAGCCTCTGTTTAAAGACACCGGTGCAAAGACCGCTGCATCGCGGAACTCAAGCATCCTCTGCCTCTATCCGCTGCTTTCTAGTCGCCGTTCCTTCCGCATCTGAGAATACTATATTCTTGTGGATTCAATCACGATTACAAAACGATTCGTCAGTACTTTCACGATGTAACAGAGAAGCTCAATGCTGGTACTCATTTGGCGGGAAACGCGTGGTAAAAAAGAAGTAACTAATCATTCGACAGATTGTCCAAGTAGAGATACAGAGAAACTTGAATAATTCGTCGAATAATACAAAAACAACAAAGAAGAAGAAAACTATCGTGATCAATTGCTAACTTCTAACCGTTCGACTACTTTAGGCTAACTTTCGTTACATAAAGTATACGTAAAATTCGAGGAAGTCTGGTGAAAGAATTTCACGACGTTATCCAACAGGAACTAGATTTGCCAGATTTAATGCACCGCCGATAATTAGCGGGCAACACACACGGTCTGTATGTCGCGTTCATTTCCCTCTAGCTTCTAACTAACAGGTAGCAATAAACACACGAAAAATCACGGTTCAACGATTCGTTTATCGATAGAAAAAAAAAAAGAAAGAAGTACGAATGTTAACATCGATATGTAGCAACGATTAATCGAACTGTAGCCAAGATGAAAGGTGTCGAACAGTTTAGGTTCACGGGCAACGCTCGTGTGTATGTACGAGCCCGCGTAACACCGTTCACCGGGAATACTTAACGAGAATTCCCCGACACCCATCGGTTTATGTAATGCACGCAGCAAGTGGAGTCACCGCGCGGCGACGTCGACGCAGACGGCGTCAGTTGGGAAACGAAGGACAATATCGTTCCCAGATATTCGTAGGAAATAACGCGCGAAAGGCACGAATACGAGACGCGACGAATCGCGTACGAATTGCAATGCACGCGTATTGTGCAATCGAGGCTGGCTGGCTGGGCTGTCTCTGGCTGCGACACGTTGCTCGTGAGAAATTCGTTTGGAACTTTTCACGAGACGTCGATGAAAAATCGAACAACAAGAACGTGCGACCTGTTCACAATTTCCTTCGTCGTTCTACACCAATTATCTCTCCGATAAGGTTGTAAAAGTAAGGTTTTTACATGAGAAGCTACGTTCCTTAAAAGAGGAATATTCAACTCGAACAACACACAACTAACTTGCTCACGAAAGTCTCGGTCAATCGCTATAAAAATTCGCACCGAAATTCTGGTACCTGTGGATTTAATCGTCGATAAAAGAGAACGAGCAGAGTGGTCGTGAAATGACATGCGAGTTAAAGGAATCGATTTTTTATGTCTCCGGTGTAGAGCCGAATAAAAATGTGGGTTTTTGGTACGTTCGAGAGAAGTATCGCCGGGATTGATTATCACGTTAAGAGGGAGGAAAGAGGAGCCTTCGCGCGGTTGGACGTGTAGGCGTCCTGCAATAAAAGTAGACTATGTGGCTCGAGTTGAAGAACAATTTCCATAATTCCATAGCTCCGGGTTGATTCTCGAGAAGCCGGTAACCAGCCAGCCACCTGTAGGCCGTTTCTCACATTCGCGTTTCATAATTCTCCACAGTCGGGCTAGCGTTTACGAGCTGGTTCCTCTCGAGACGCGTAGGAACCCCGACCGGACCTCGACAATAATTCCTGAGCGATTTCGAACTCGTCGAGCTGCGATAAATTTGGAACTGACTACTTCGAGTTGAACGATGACTCTATATTAGGCCATATACGAAATTGCTCTCCGAGGAATTCTTGTTTTATATTTTTATTTATGTAGTATTATTAAGTTGAAGGAACAGGATTAAATCTTAACACTTTGCTAACTGATCAGGTGTATTTTCTACTGTGTCATTCTTGTGTAGTACTCTAATAAATATTGTTCTGTAATATTATATCATTCAATTTTACAGGAATTTTTCATGAAATTTTCTGGAAATTTTTTGAGCAAACTTTCTGAGTTATATATTACTCTAAAATTCCAAGTGAAGAGATTCCTTTATTTCGAAAATCTCCGAGCCTCAGAATGCGTATAAAAAAGATCTTACTTCACTGATCAAAGACGTTCTAGAGAAAACAGATAAAAAAAAGAAACACCTTGACGAATATTATTTAGGTAATACAGAGAAGATCCAGTGAACGTATTATTGCCAAATAAATATCATAAGGCGTTATCTCATGAAGAAAGGCTTTTAAATATTGATCAGTCAGAATTTATTGGCGAACAAAATATCTTTTGCAAGAAACCATTCGATTCTTCCAGAATTGTCGTCGTCGACATTTTAGAACTTTGATCGACCCTCCGAGAATTAATTCGCCAGATATTAGGAAGGAACTACGATCGGCGAGAGAGGAAGTTATCCTGATTTATGCGCCGCGTTCACCTTGTACAGATTCGGCAGTGAAACTCCAGCAGAAAGCGGCTCGTGAAAGGTCAGAAACGAACTAGCCGCTTTCGGAAATATGTTGTGTCTTTAAATCGTCGACGATAATATAATCGATCATTCGCTGAAAATCTACCAGAATGCACCAACGTATAGTAGTCGAAAAGTTGACTCACATCTCGTTAATCGATCATTTACGCGACAGACGATAATTCTCTTTACTATGACCGCGATCTTTCGCGCGAATACTACGATTTAGAACATGCACGTAGCCGTTTCATCATTCCCCGGCGTGCACCAGAACTTCAGGGCTGAAATGTCGAGTCGAGCGAAACGATTCGTGTCTCATTCGCGAGATTAGTCATGCACGACGTGGTTCTTGCTTGTAGAACGCGGGCAATAAAGTGGAAATATGGTTACACGTAGAGAGATTCGTTAAAAAAAAAAAAGGAAAAAATAATAAATTTTCCCTTCGATCCTAACGAGCATGAATTTTCGAAAGTTCGGTATAGAAATTAAAATTTAGAAATTAAAATCGACCGATGTTAGAAGCGTACGCGCCTCTACAACTGAGGCAACCTTCGTTAAGCAAAACTCTCGCCGATATCCAAGGCCTTGGCATACCAAATGCCGGCATTAAAATAATCGACGATACGTTTCCGCGGCGTCGAATTTTTAATTCCATGGAATTGTCCTTTATCATACGGCCCGCGATTAATGATTCTCGGATTTTTGCCTGCTGGAGAATAGCTTACGTCAGTGTCCTCTCCGCGAGAAAGTATCGCGATAGAGATGTACAAGCCGGGTGATTCGTGTCCCTGGGAGATTAGAGTACCAATTAATCAGCGTGCGAAAACAATTTTCAGTCGCTGACCTTAAAGGGGACCCATGAGACACGATGATTCCAGGATTTCACTTTTCAGCCGGATAGCTCGTTTATCTCGTGGTCGCGCGAAGACCACATGACGAATTATAGTTGGAAAGGCTCGATGGTATTAACCCTTTCAGTGGAAATTTAATTTCAAGAAATTTTCCATGTGAAGTCAATTTAATTTTGTAAAACATATTTTACTTTTTTATATTTTAAGCATCAGTATTCATTAAACGAGATAAGTACAGTTGAAAATGACCCAAAAAGAATTTTTTTATTAACCAAAATTAGAAAATCTGTAAAATAGTATTTGTTGTCTTCATACACACTTTCCTTGGAAATTATTAAAACTACTTTGATAATTTAATCGTTGAATTCAAAAAAGATATGCTCGATAATTTTATTTCTGAGCATTTAAAGCCCAAAAAATGCAATCTTTACTAAAACCAGTATCAAAACTCACACAATACTTGGACAGAAAAAAATCTTCGAGCAAAATACAGTCGACAACATGAGAAAAGTGTGAAAGAAAGAATTATTTAGAATATATTCACTCAGTAATAAAAAAAAAAAAAGAAACCGAAACATAGGTAGTTTCACACGTGCTCTGCAAAGCGTACCCGATCTCGTAAATAAATAGTTTGGTATTCTAATTCATGAGAAATACACAGACTAATCACCCAAAGTGATGAACAGCACAGAAGCAGGAAAGGATCACGAAAATGATGAAACGCGATACTGGAAAGTATCAAGGTCTGAAGATCGGCACAGAAGCAGGAAAGGATCACGAAAATGATGAAACGCGATACTGGAAAGTATCAAGGTCTGATGCAAGGGTACCGAGATAAAGGAAAAAAGTTGGTGCGTTTTCGTCTAAGGTCGAAGCAGAGAAATCGATTTTGCAATATGGAGTGCTTTCTCTTGTTGCATGCAAATGTCGCCCCGGGGAAGGAATTCACAGAGATCGCGACATTGATTCGTGTAACACTTATGCCTGCTGTTATTGTGACAGTGAGCTTGTCTTGGAACGAGATCCTCAACGAGGTCAGGTGTTTTATTTTATATAATTGCTTCGCACAGAAATTAGTGAAAAAAGAAACATTGCGAAGATTCTGCAAAACGTTAAGAACGGTGCTCACGATAAATGTATGTCAACGATCTTTATTTAATTGTTTTCATATGAGAAAAGATAATATTCCTTGATCTTGATCCATTATTCAAAAACGATTATGGAATGACAATGATAGAGGGACACTGAAATGCCGGCGCTAGCGATCACCATAATTATGTAATTCACTCTCTTACGAGGCTTCATTAAGGAAACAGATTTCGTTAGGTTACGTGATAGAACTGCCGCGTGTCGAACTTTCATTCTGTGTTCCAAGGTGTTGTGACATTTTTTCTAACAGATTCCGGTATTTTCAATGTACCAATACCCAGAATCCATCCAATCTTCCAATTATTAATTTATAGCCACACTGTTACCGACATATTCAATTATCCCCAGTCATTCGTATCGAAAAGATGAAACCACCCTCAAAATTAAAGAACCTATTTTTTTTAATATCTCAAGAATCAGAAGAAATTTGTTAATTAATTACATTTTTTTTTAAACGCCCAATTGAAAGGACGAGCACAGCCCTCAAAATTAAGGGTTGAAAACCTATCAATTTTAATATCTCAAAAATTAGAAGACGTAGCAAAAATAATTTTTGAAATGCACAATTCACTCACACAAAGAATTTCGTTTAAAAATCATTTCTTAAAATAATATATCAAAAATGTCAGAGCAACAACTCATGGCTGATCACGACAAGCTGCATCTACTTGAAGAGCCATCGAACAGCATATTAGAGAACTATGGATCCTCTCGAGAGGAGAAAACAAGAAGACGACACAGTGTAGGAGCGATAATGAGAACAGCAAACGTTATTTGCAAACGCTGATCAAGGCACACTCTGGTCAGAGTGTCGCAACTTCGAACTCTTTATTTACGTTGTAAATGCAAATCGACCGGTCGTTTCCAAACAACGAAGAAAAGTCTTCCAGAGAATGTTGAGGATCGATCGTAGACAAGACACTGGGTGTACTATGCTTGTGACATTTCGCATAAATGACGTTCGACCATCGTCGTCATCGTCATCAACAGCGAGGAGTAAACATTCTGCGATTGGAGGGCTGGAGAGACAGCTGGAAGGCGCGTAAATAATTCGCGAACAGAATTGCCCGACTGTTATGAAATCAATGGATTCACTGCTGGTGTATTTATAGTCCTTCGCGTCTCGTTGATTTATGTGTTATTCTCCGGGCTTTTTCTTTCGGGTGGAAACAAATTTTTGCGAGCTGAATGAATGGGGTCCGGCGGCGAAAAAATGAACAAGATCGAAGATACGTGAAATTATCGAATCTCTGTATAACACTACTCGACTACTATTTATTTTTTTTCCTTTGCGTAAGGAAGTAGAAAGTTGTCGAAAGTGTGGATTTAAAAAAAACACGTCGATTTTTTTTAGTTGTTTTCTTATTAGATGAACGAAAAGGAAAGTTTCCTGTTCGGAGTTCGAAGGAAGTGGAAAATAATCTTTGCTGAATGTTAAAAATGAACTTTTTTTGGAATTGTTTAATTCGACAGAAAGAAAGAAAAGAAAAGGAAGATTGGTGAATGTGAAATAACGGAGTAACAAAGATCTACGATAGAAATAATGGCAACGAGTGTAACACGCGCTGAATCTCTCATTACGTTTGACAAATCGCCATGGGCGATCCCCGAGGCTTGTTGCAGTGGCTAATGAAGACAAACGAGTAGAAAATTCTGCTAGAGAAAAGCGAGCCAAGGAGTAACCGAGCGTGCAAATCGGCCGGACTAATTAAATTCGCGCGCGTACGCTCGATGACATAACGTTGACGCATCGCCGCGAAGACAAACGGTGCCACGGTTCACCTGGAAAGCTGGAATTCAATTGTGCACCGTTGAATCGTAGGTTAAACGTTTCATTCACCAGCTGACTGGCAATTTAGCGACACACGAGAACTTGTCACGCTAGACGAATGGTCACTCGTGATTCCTTCAATGAAATACTAATGCTGCACGTGGCGAACCTTTATTAAAACAGACTAATCAAACGAATCAGGAGTGGTCAAATCTTTTCTTCGAACGTTAACACCGACCGAATGCAATATTCCGGTGAAAGTATTTTTTTAAAACGTCAAGTTTTTACTGTTTCACCTAAAAAACTTTCTATTACAATACTGTTAGCTAAAAGTGTTCAAATCTCATATTATTAACCTTCTAATTGTATTTATTTTTCAGTTAGAAATTCACACGTGCAATTAAGAATCTATAATTGAATTAAATTACAGGAAAATTTTAAATCTACGAAGTTTTTAACAATTTTATTCGAAACACAAAATTTTGCACTCTCTTTTCATTAGTGCAAGCATGAAATAATTAGAAATGGGGGATCCTTGAGTAAATAAATTATTATCCTATATACTGAACCTTTGAAAAACGAATTAACTCATTTTCCACAGTTGATACACTAATATTCCTAAATGAAATTTTTCTAAACGCACCCAATAATTTAAATACACCTTACTCGCCCGAGCAGACTACTTCAACCCTAAGAAGTCCAAAAAAAGATAAAAAACTGTCCACAACGTTTCAAAATTTACTTTCTCCCATAAAAATAATCTGTTTTTCAAGAAATAATTGTATTCGCTAGCTGCAAATAAACAAATTGTTAAACGAAAATTAAATAAAACCTTCCAACAACTTCGCGCCACCTAGTCCCAACGAAAAATCCAATCAGAGAGATCGAGACGCGATGAAAGTAAAATTCAGAAGACGTGCAGCCTCGTGTGGAAATCGTAGGATAATCAAGGACCACTTAACGCGATTGCCGCGCCTCGAATCGCCGTGGTATCGGCAATTGGCGATAAAAAGAGTGTCGCGAGCCGAACAACAGGCGTTCCTTTCCAGGACAGGTCAGAAGAAGTATCGATCTACACTCGTTTGGAGTCTCCCCCCCGGTTAATTTCGTGTCCTCAGCCTATCTGTTGAAACGGTGCCAGGCCACGTTACGAAAGAGAGGCCTGGTGGATTCGCAAACAAGGTCCCCGGTCGGCTCGCGGAAGTGGAACGCGGCGCCCGCGGTCTTTCGATTTTTAAGAGTCCTTCCAGTTGTGCCTGTGCGCGCTCATGCAACTGCCGTTCACAGATAAGCTCGTTCGGTGAATTACGACGGAAAGAAGGGGTTCCCGGGTGAAAACTACTGAAACGAACGCGTGCACAGACACACACGTACATTATTTATATACGTGAATCGAGTCATCGGTTCAGGAAACAGCTTTCTTCCTCTTCTACCGGTTGCTTCTTTATTTCACCGAAAGATTCTCTCTCTTCGTGTAACTCGACAACTTTCGTTCTCTCTATCGAGTGGTACACGCTGTTTGCCAAGAACTCTTGCACGCGACAAAACAGGCTTTCTAAGATGGAAGGAACGAACTAGGTGGATTGGCAGTGTCGTTATCAGTTGTGGAAATTGATCGGTTAATTTATCG
Source organism: Habropoda laboriosa (assembly GCF_001263275.1). Lineage (NCBI taxonomy): Eukaryota > Metazoa > Arthropoda > Insecta > Hymenoptera > Apidae > Habropoda > Habropoda laboriosa. The sequence continues at coordinate 3,656,491 of NW_017100427.1, forward strand.
GCCTTTCGTGGAATGTATGAGAATTAGTTGGTTAAGGTTGTATCTCGTCTCAATCGATTCAAGTAGCCAGACTAATTGGCAATCAGATTGGCCTCGCGGAAGAAGGAAGGAGAGAAGGACGTTTTAGATGGACAATAACGATTCGTGCTACGCTTTTCACGCGTCTTTGCTGGCAGATCGATGGAAAAAAGTACGTGGAACGAAACTGAAATCGAAGAGTAGGACCTTGTCACCGCGGAAGCAGCAACTACGATCGACGTGTGTACGCGATCTTCAAGACTAATTGCATCCGGGATCGTTAAGATCGTTTGGAAGCGATCCACAGTAACGCGTGAAATGGAAATCGTGGATTACCTCGCGATCGCTATTCCGCCTAAATGACCGTCGAGGTTGTTAAACAGCAAATCTGGCGAGGAACGGATAAAACAGCAGTCTTGATTAAAAAAGAGATTTATTACTTGTTAAATTGAGCTGGAGAATAGACCGAAAATGTCTGAAATTTCTTTTGTAGAAACTGTAATTGCATCTTAAATAAGGAGAAATTTGGACAGATGAAGTTTGGTATTTGTATTTGGAAAGAGAGAAATTTTACGAGAAAGAAACTAAACTTTGAAACATTAAAAATTAGATTAAAAAATCACTTGACTGTGCACTCTGTACTTTAAATCTTCAATAACTCCTCTCTCAGTTGATTGCTCACCCTGATCTCGATTTTTCATTTTTTATATTCTCTTTGTTTTCTCTTGGATCCTCCAATTCCAATAAATCAATCAATATCTCCAAACGAAAGGCAAGAAAATTCCCCTCCAAACAAAATAAAACATTTCACCAAACAAACTTTCAACATGTCGTAAAATCCGAGCAAAAGAAAGAGAAGTATTGCACGTTGAAAAGACTGAACAAAGAGGAACTCTCGAGAACCAATAACCAAGCCGTCCCGTATATCATTCGTCATGAATCTTCCTCTCAAACCAAGAGACAATTTCACGCGTGGTAAAATCTTCCTCGAGAGTAACGACGCTCGCTCCGATCCATTTCATAATCCACAGTGATGTCCGCGTTCTGTCTGGAACCTATCTACTACAAGCAACAGTTTGTAGAAACCCACTCAACCAACACTCAAGGACTCTCTTCCTCTAAGATGGCCGATTATAAATGGACTCATACGTATCGAAACGAGAACGCGTAATCAGAAATCATCAGCGTAGATTCAGCAAGCTGAGAAGAGGGCAGCGACTTGTTCAATTTTTCTTGGTTCGATCGATGAACCGGCATGGATCACGGTAAACAGAGTGGAGCACAGCGCTCGCAATCGGCGATGTAATGAGCCCGACGCGCGTTGCAAAATATGTAGACGATCGTGGCAAACGGGCCTTAGATTTATGCTTTCCGTGAGGCAACGCGCGGCGTGAAAACGGGCCGCGTGCTGCGAGACGCCGCGGATGGAAACGAAAGCGTGTCGAAACTTGTGTATTATTAAAATTATTGCCTCCCTGCGCGATCTTTATAGTGGCAAATAATAGGTTGTCGGGGCCAAGTCGTTTCTCTGATACCAACACACGGTATCTAGGTTCCTCTCTCGCGTACTCGATGGACCACGATAAGGTTGATCCGCTTGTTTTAATTGCGTTTATCTTAAGGAAGAACTGGAGCGAACGTTTGTAAAATGCTGAGGATTGCGTTATGTCGAATGGAAGGAAAATTGAATAATTGAGAAAATAAGAATTTTAATTAATTTTAATTAAGGATTTATTAAAATTTGAAATAATGTGCAATGGAAATCAAAATTAAGTCAATGTTTATAACCTAAAAATTCTGTATTCTTTGAAACTTTGCAAATTTGTAGAAGTCCTGAATATAAATATCACGCAATTTTTTTTCTTTCCTACTTTTTGGCTCTTCAAGGAGAAAACACTATTTCTATCAGTTTTCCCAAAGTTAAGTAAGAACGAGTTAGATAAATTGAGTTCGAACTCAAGCCAGAGATTCTAACCATCATTAATAACAGGAACTACGAGATATTCTAATCATAGAAAGCCTCGAGGAAAATCAATATGCAAGCGTAATAAATCCGCGCTCGTCTCGTTAGTTCCTGTGAAATAAGAAGATGCTTAAATGTCACGTAACTGTTTTAACAGCGTAATCGTAATGTAACACTTGGTTCGCGTGTCAGCTAGTGACGCGTAGCGTGCATATAGAAACGCGTCTCGAAAAGCAATATGAAATTGCGTTACTACATGGCACTGTAATTTCGTTAATAACAGCACACAGAGGAAATTGGTAGAGAATAGTAAAGGAATTATCGATGATTATCGAAAGTTCTATCCTTTTAAGCAAACTTCGCTATATCCTTCGCTTAATAACAAGTTTTCTACTACTTCGTTTCTCGATTATCGAAACCTACTAAACATATTCCTCTTGCACTTTGAACAACCGACGGTTCCAAGAAATATCAACCATTATGGTACCTACTATTGTACGATGCAACTGTCCGAAGCCTAGATATCAACGACTAGAGCAGAAACAAGAGGAAAGATTCGAATTATACCGCTCTGGAACATCGAGATTTGCATTTGCGGAGGGTGAACGCGCGGAGGTACACCGCAGAAAATCCGGTTCGTCGGATCGTAGGTGTCGAATAGGGAAAAAAAGGAAGCCGTTCTATCGTTACGATTGGCAAAGTGACTCAACGTATTCATGAGCGCGTATTTTATGGAAATTCCTTGTAAACATCGTGACTTTTCGTGGTATAGACCGATACGTTCCTATAAATTCTCCAACACCTTCTTCTCTTTTTCTGCTCAACGGAGCGTGACCATCCTCCCCGAAAAACTGGGCGATCCTTTGACCTGGGGATTCCCAGCTGTTGCAGAATTTCTTTTAATAAACCGTGCTGCCGCTTTCAGCCGTGCAAACGTTTGCTCAGGAACAGAGAGAGAAAAGCGAAAAAAAACACATCTCCATAACCCCTTCGGGTATCGTAAAACGAAGATTCCAACCTCTAAAAACCTGTGGAATCGTGAAAAGTTTTATCCGCTACCATTCGTTCGTTTACTTCATAATTATTCCTCTTTCAGCGAAGTTAGTCGAATTTTGTGGAACTTCATTTACGAATTTCTCCAAGAAGAAACTCTGCTACCGATAAAAAACACAAAGTGGACGTCGGGATCGTTTCCTATTTCTTCGGTTTCATTAATCCACTAGCGGGATGAACAAGGTTAAACCACCACGGAATCTGTTATCGCTACCTTGTAACATATATCTTTTTATGATCGTGCGTTCACGCGAGACGATGCTCATTAGACGCCTAAGCAGTTGGAGCACGGTATCGGTAACGAGAAAACGTACCCCGAGGTATCGACTGACGTGGCGCTTCTGGATAATCCTCGACCTGCCTTACTGTCTTAACCCCTTGCCTTACGACTTATTTTCGAGAAACAGTATCGCTAATACTCGTGCCTGCGAAGAACGAATGTGTTGCAAAATTGCTCTGCTGACACAAATTGGCAGGAATTATTACCAAATATGGTATCTAATTCCATATTAAAACATCATAATAAAAATACGAAAGTGAAGTGGCTTACTTGAATTCATTATAGATCCAATTTCATCCTAACTTTGTCTAATTTCGCTAATTGCAGTATTGATTCTCTAAATTAATTCGTTTCGAGCATATATTTTCGTGCAGTAATTTTATTTCAACATTTTGTAAACACCGTTAAAATATAAAATATTAGAAATTTTTTTTATAAAAATGATACCTAGAGGTTTGAAAATTTTCCACATGACTGTGATAATGGAATAAAAATTCCGACTAGTTTTTAAAAGGAGTGGTCTGTTGTTAAGGGGTTAACGAATACTTCAAATCATCCCAGCGCGGAGTCATCGAATTCCAACGAAGTCACTGGCTCCTTGACAGACGAACTTTTTCCATAACTAACCGAAGACGGAACAAACAAAACCACGACGGCAATGAAGCGGCAATAAAATAAAAGATGACTTGTTACTGCTCTTTTCGCAGATTCGATGAATATTTAAACAGTTCTGGCGCCTTTAATCTTGCGGCCTCGCAACGGGGCCAAGGGCAGATAGCGGAAACAAACCTTAGATAACCGTCTGTGGTAATAATCAAATTATCTATGCACGACGAAGAATGTCATAATTGAAAAAACGATCTAAATGATATCTCTAGCTTCGAAGACTGAAACGAGCTGACTTAAACTTCGCGTATAAATAATACAGAAACTTAAGACTCGTTCCAACACTTTTCCACTGTTCGATCATAAAGAGGAAGACGATAGCTGATCGAAAATCGTTCAACCCCCGGTGAATGGACCACAAAGAAAGAGAGAGAAAGAAAGAAGGGAGGGAGGGAGGGAGGGAGGAGGAACGAAAAAGAGTTTCAGAGTGTCGCGTTACCTGGGCCCGGCACAGGTGCGGCGCTTCGAGGCTGACCAGTGTATTGAATTCCACAAAAATTCTTAACGACGCCTCTCTTTGAGCGTCGCCCAGGCCATTCTCTCCATCTCGGTCGCCGTTCCCGCTCCGGTGCACGGATTTTCCATCTTGCTCGCGCTCGCGCCTCTCGCGTCGGCAAAAATTTCGAGATATACCGGCTCGACAACGAATACCTGTCACCGAGAGCACGTATCGAGATTCAGTTATGAAACTTCGATTCCAAAGGATCCGACGTCGCCATTCTCCTCCATTGTCTAGGAGCTTGCGCAATGTGGGTCATACCTTTTTGATCCGCGTCCGTGCAATTTCGCCGATCAATCTGTCTTTCGAGAGAATCTTCTGTCATTCGTTGCGAAGCTTTATTATTGTAGTTTTAAAGAAATGTGGAAATGATTGGAGGTAAAGTGTCAAGAGAGCAAGAATCTTATAGAAGATACGAAAATATTTGAGGAGTACTTGACACTTTGGAACCTTTTGCTAACTCATAAAGAACGAGGTCAAATATTTTTTGAAATTTGGGAGATGTGAATCTTTTCTCTGTGATTTCGTGAATAGATAAATCTGTAATAGAGTAGCTTTTAGTAAGAAGGTTAGAAAAGTGCTTGACGAGTGTTTTAGTATTGGCACTTGGCCTAATGATAATCAAACCAGGATTGATAGCTTCGAGAGTCTTTCCCAATCGTAGAAGATTTACAGGTAGACTTTGGCAAATGGCAATTGCGAAAGATGGTAACTTTGGCCAATGATAAAATTGCGAAATTGTAGAAACTGAATTTTTCTTCACACTGATTCTAAGATGATTGCGTTTTATCAACAAAGTGATTTTTTTCTCTCCTCAAAAATTGAACTTTTGCAGTTTCGTAATTTTACCATTGATAAGAATCTCTGAACGAATCTCTTCGAAATAACCCTTACAATAGAGATTTCAAACGTATTACTTGATCCAGCAATAATCAAAACAGAAATAAGAAACTTCCCACTTCAAACCATTGTTCAAAGACATCGCCCACAATAACTCACCAATTCCTATCAATTCCTTACAAATAACTCGCCAATCCTATCTCCCCGATATCCTTTAACAACCAGAGAACACAATACTCGAATGGTTTACATCCACCCCCGATCGAAGCAAAAGCACAACAAGACAAACAAGAAAAAGTCTCCGGAACAAAAGGCTGTAAAGACCTTCGGTTCCATTGTCCAACAGGTAAATTTGATCAAATAGCCTGGCGTATCGGGTCCGATCAGTTGCAACAAAGTAACAAGCAAGGTGTTCATAAACGTGGTGGGCCCGGAGCAAAGACACTTGGTGTGGTCGAGTGCATAAAACCGGCGGTGTCCGTCCCGGAAGATCAACAGCGTTTGTACCAGGCGCGGAAAAATGCGGTCGCAAGGCTGCTTCCACGTTATTTTCTGAATCGGCCACGCCCGACAGGACGCATAAATCTGTTCCGTAAGTATGTTCCATTAGAGGGCCGATACGTTTGGATTGGTGGCGGACGAAAACATCGTATAGAGAGGCGAAAAAGAAGCGAGCGACAAGAGTTGGACCTTGGGCGGCGGCCAGCGCTGAGCGAAGGTAGGCCACGGTGCGAAACGTGGCTGATTTACGTGCGAAAATGGCCAATTAACCGGCGTAATCGTCGTGCGTACGCACGAGCCTGACCGGCTGTGGCTGGTCCCCAGCGCCAGTGTCAAAGTCGAGCGGAAATACTTCAGAGCCGTGGTTCGGTTCTCCATTGGCCCTGAAAACTGTTTCGCGGCCGTGTACCTCTCCTCGCCGGTCGTGCACCGCGCGAACCGCGGATAAACGATCGGCTGGCTACGACGATGAACAACGGTCGATCGAAGAGGGCGAGAAAGAAGAAAATAAACTGTGGCGGACGAAGAGAGCTACGAGTGGTGCCGCTGCTGCTGCTGGTGGTGTGCGACGAACGGAATTCGAGAGTAACGTTGTGCAACGATCAAACCGGAATATCGAGAGAGGTCTGATCCCCCGAAAAATTCTTCTCTCGAGTGTACGAGGTAGGAGCGTTCTCGAAAACTTCGTCTCTCTCTCTCTTTCTTTCGCCCCACCAACGGTGCACCGTGCATCGTTATTCTACCTGGAGTAGGATAGAAGAGTTTTCTGATGACGCGTTTCAGTTTCTGGGAAGACCGAGTTCTTCAGCCACTCCTCTGCTCTTCTCTACTAATACACAGAGTGTCTGAAGAGATACAGAAGGGGAACAGGAGGTCTGTACTAAGGTTTGGTCGGTGCATCATCCCTGGTGGTATTTCGACGTGGTGAAACGCGCTTGATACGGCTACCCGCAGCCAGAACCGTGTTAGAAC
>NW_017100427.1:3663324-3670821 GCF_001263275.1 Habropoda laboriosa
AAACCACTCGCTGCTCGCTGGTATGCAAAGTTTGTTTATGACGAGAGCCTCCCGGAGAAACGAGCGAGGAATACAATGCTGGGGTAACACATTCGTACTCTCTAGCGTGTGCAAAAAGTTTCGAGGCGTGTGCTACTACGCGGTGTGTCGAACGGTGGTTAATTAGTATCGAAGTAACAGTTCGGTTCGCAGTCGCGGAGATCGAGCGTAGCAAAGGAGGCGGTGGCGGCGGTGTTGTGTTATGGAAGGAGTTAAAGACCGAGGAAAGGTGCATTTCGCTCGAGATAGAGGGCCGCTTTTTTTTTTAAACGGCCACTTAATCTGCTTATTGGTCAATCGGACCGCGAGCCTGCTCGTCGAACAGATGAAACGCAGATAGCGTGTAACTACATGTAGAGTAATGTTCCAACGGCGACAGATAAACGACACGCGGTTGCAGTTGGAGGACATGCGGGCGAGGCAGAAGCGTAATCGCCGCGACATTATCGCTTATGCAATCAGAGCTTCACGTCGATTTACGTTGCTTTCAGATCGAGGCGACGGCGGCTACGACGGCGGTAGCGGGCAGCCCGCTTTCCTGGCACATCCCAAGGCCGTCCTTGGTTGGACGCAGCGAGAGGGACAGCGAGAATGGTAGCTGGGCTCATCATCTGCACCCAAACTCGCCGTCCAGAGGATCCACCTCGTCACAGGGATCCACCGCCAGTACACACGTAAGTGAGGACAGTACGATTATGGGTTTCGATTAGATAGGATCTTGCGTGCTAACGTAAATCATAGGCTGGCTAATAGTAATCCATGGTTGCGTTTCTGGTTGAGATTAAACAGTCTTTCTGATGGTTTGGTAGCCTTGTGTTACAGGCAACCTATGCACTGCCTAGGCGATGTATAAATGTTTAAAGTGTGACGATAGAAAATTGTCGTTTCATACTTTGCCTAGGTGATGTACACTCTGCTTAAGCAACGTATAAAGCACACCTTATCTCATTATTTGCATTTTTTTTTTTTTTGTAACATACAGATATAGATTTAGAGAGTAGTCTTTTAAATGTGAAATCAGGTGTTTGTGGAGGAACCTGCAGATCTATAAATCGAAGTATTAACCTATTCGCTCATCTATCTTTGCAAAGCACGAATCACAAGACCAAATGCACGTAAAAACTGCAACTAAAAGGATCATTGTCGCAAAAAAAATTTCATTTTACTCATTTGGACTAAGATCATGTCAAAAGATAGAAATTCGATCCTAACTCGACTACCTCCAAATCATGTGACTTAAATCCCCCAAAATTCTACTACTTCAACCTACCAACTAATTCAACTAAAATTCTACGAAGATCACGTGAGAACTAGGTTCCTCAAACCCCACAAACTTCCATCGCTACATTGAACAAATTCAATTCTAATCCACCAAAGACTACGTCGAAACGATACGATAAGAAATGCTCGATTAACTTGGAATGAAATTTAGGAGGGATGAAGGAGCGAGAATTGGACGATAAAACGATGAATTAATACAACTACATGTTATAGAGTGCCGCATCGGGCACGTTGTTATTGACAGCCGCGAACCTGGCAAATCTCGCAGCGATTCATCCGCCCACGGTGACGGCGCCGAAAGAGATGGACACGGCGTCTGTGGCGAGCAGCACCCACTTCACCGTGGTGAACGGCCTGGGCAGACCGACGACCGTCTACAGGAAGTCCTGCTGCGCGAGAAACCAGCTCACCGTGCTCGTCTGCACGATGAGCTTCCTATTCATGGTCGGCCTGCTTCTCGGGATTCTCTACATGGAAAGTGAGTATCCCCTGTGGCGATCTTAATCAATTGAAGAGCTCGCCATCCAGAGACTCCTTCGATCTTTTAACCCTTTGCACTCGAGACATTTTTTCCCATACGCTCGACACACTTTTGCAGTGAAACTTTTGAAAATCGAAAGCCTTACTTTAAAAATAAAAAGATTCCAGCTTGTTCGTCCTTATTTTTAACAAAAATAATATTTATCAATCAAAATATAACTTTTTGACCGTCACAAAAAAAAAAGTTAATTCGTGCCTTCATTAAAAAAACAATTCAGAGCAACATTTGGAAAATTTTAGAGGAACCTGATATCAGTAAAATTTGAATTTTGCAATTTTGAAGTTCTCCATGATTGAGCTGTGATGCAAATAACGCCATAGCAGTGTAATTAGAGTGCATATAATAAAAATTACCAATGGAGTGTAAAGGTTTAACAATCAAATTTAGCGTAAATGTACCTGTAAGATCAGTCTCCACCAGTCTCCGGTGCTTTTTGCTTCTGATTGCAGTGAGAATTCGCGACAAGTACCATTAGGAGGAGATCGAATGGGAATTTGCAGTCGAGTGATCGTGGATAATTGACTGGAAGATTATATAAACGACGAAACGGAAGAACGAGGAGGCGAACGGAACCGGGAACGAATGCATAATTAGCTTCGAACCGAGAAGAAGAAAAAACTCCCGATCACGATAATGCTGCGTTACTCGTATTTATAATGTACATGTATATTATCATTTAGAACGTTAGGGTGACTCGATTAGACGTTCTCGGTCAGAGAAAAAGTTTCAAAGGCTGTATTGCACCGTGTACGGCGTGCGGTACGTGAAAACTCAGTAATTACATTGATGTAATGAGCTAGCTTTAGGTAAACGCGATCCTAACTCGTTGGGCCGCTCGATAATCTCGCGAGTGAACCGATCCCGGTTCTTCGAAATTCGACGAGTAAAGTAGAATATCCCCTTTCTACCAATTCTTCTATGTTATAATTAAGAACAGACGACGACTCGTAATTATTCGTTTCGTACTCTATTCGAGCCTGGTTCTCCAACGTCTCCATTGATTTTTGGAGATTTTCCTAAATTTAATTTACCACGAAATTTCAAATTAATTAAACTAAGCTAAATTTCGATTAATTTAATCTAGATTGAAATTTTTTTTCTTTGAAAATTTTGGGATCAACTGTTCTTGGAGAACCAGTTGTAAGATTGTGAAAAAATGTGTCGGAGAAGAAGTGTCGTCGTCCAGCGAAAAAAAAATTTCGTCAAGTCATAGACGCACAAGTATTTCTTCGATTAAACGTTGACGGACAGTTCAGAACAATCGACGAGATGGGAGTAAGATAAGCGGATACGTGTTAATTTTAGGGGTCGTTATTTAATTGTTACTAACAGAAAAGAACGCCTGAATCGAACCTGGATTTAGTGTGTCAGGGTTTATCGTGTTCCAGGGAATGTACGGAAAAGCAAATGGGCAACGATCGTGTCGATCGTTGACTCGCAACTGTGATATTACTTGCGTATTAATTAATCGTCGATTCAACAAGAAACTGTCGAACCATGAGTAAAATGTGAATGTTGTTTTATTTCACCCCTGCCCCACCCAAATCTTCCCAGTGAAATTCATACTGCAATGAGTTTTTCTTTGTTCTTTTCTTTTTTTTTCTTTTTCTTTTTTTTTCTTTTTTTTTTTAATTAAAGAGCGTAAATATTTAAGAGAGAATATTTCGAGCAGTATTATTATATCGCGATACTGTAGAAATAGCACTCGAAATGAATGTAACTGTTTTCGTTCGATTAACGTTTGTTAAACATTTGGCAAAAATGAAGTATAAAATAAGTGAAAAATGGAACATAAAATAGATAAATTAGTGCAGCTTATTATTCTACGATAGTTCGTATATTTAACGATATCCGTTTGGAATAAACCCAATAATTGTTAGGGTCAATATATAACAGTGTAAGAAATAACACTGGCAAGTTATATAACTTTCAATATATAATATTGAATTTTTTAGTAATATTTAGCAATAAACATTTTACCATTTGAATAAAAAATGAAATGATTTGAAGAATTGAATATTTCTACAGAATCCAAGATTTATTTACATGCATGATGTTCATGTTACTTACCTCTATGTCTTGAAGCGTCTGTGTCCATTTGTAGTTCGGCAAGTCTGCTCCATTTCCGCTGTTAGGCCTGAGTTTACCCTTCTCCTTCTCATCTTCCTCCTCATCCTCCAGATTCTCCTCCTTCTTGTCACTAGCACTATCACCACTGGGTCCAGGAATAGCAGGTTTAACCATGTAGTATGTGTACCTGATTATCTATTTCCTCTTGTAATTTAACAGCCTGTTCGTCAGTCAATTCGACAATCTTTGATTCTGAGTTCAATTTATCCTCCTCTGCCTTTTCCTCTTGCTTCTTCTTTTCCATTCTCTCTTTACGGCGTTTCTCTTGTTCAGCACGCTCTGCTTTTAAAGTGGCTGCTTTGGCAACAGCAGTAGCTTCATACTTCTTAAATTTACTAGTGACAAGCTGAAGTCAAACGCAAATTCGACAATATGAATAACAACGTCGATATGAAATGACGAAATCGTTTACAACATGACACAACATTGCACAGTGTAATGTACAAAGAGCAATCACCTTTTCTGCAGCACCTTCTTGTCCTCCGGTGTAAAAATCCGTTTTTCTCGCGAGAAAACTGAAGATTGTGTCCAACAACTGTAACAGAAACGATAATTCGCGAATAGTTTCAAACGTATCGTGAAAATAACGTTGTTGTTTCAAGTGAAACCTAACCTAGCCGGCAACGAAACGAAACTCACCTCTTGTACGCCGCCTTCATGTTGCTGAGCCATAGCCAGCAACATTCCATCGAATTTCTGCTCGTCTTTTGTCATTTTTCTCCGAGTTTAGGCAGAATCTTGCTGTTGTGCACCGAATAAATCACACTCGACGTTTAACACTGACGTTGAAAAGCAGAGCACTGTATTAGCAAACCACGTTTGCACTCAGAAGCGTCTCGAATAATCGACCAAACACGTTTTCACGTGGTACTAGTGGCGCCCTCACACGTGGCACTTAAATACAAATGGAAACTGTGCCCGCCAATAATTCTGTGTCGTACTTTTATACTCTAAAAACATGTAACAGAATAATTCTTCTAACCTTAAAGAACGTATAAAAAATACTTCGTCCCTCACAAATCACACCTGCGGTTTCTCAAAATGAACAAGTTAATCAGTCACTGGGAGAAATTACGATCTCGAGGAGAAAGAAAATAAAATTGCACGAAATGATAAATCTTTACGACCGCTGATACGCAACGTTCTTCGAATGATGCAATAAAAGAGATATCACTTGCAAAACACTTGGCTCGTTCGTCGTAGAACCCTTCACTTTACTTCACGCGCGCGCGCGAATCGTTTTCAATTTGATGCAAACGATAATCTCTTACTTCGGCGTCAAAACGTTAATGGGTTTCGCGTAACGAGAACGAAATTATTAACTGACCCGGCCGAAAATTTATGCAAGGCGAACACTGTAAAAAAGTAGGTTAAAGAAGTGAAAACAGCGTCCTTCGGGCGCGAATACCCAACCCCGTTACAATTATTGCAAACAAATAATTTTTCTTGCACCAAGATGATTCATTAGCGAAAGCAGTCGGTCGTCACAACCTCGCGGGATGCACTGGTATTCAAGTCAACATTTTACCCATGATGCAACGCGAATAATTCTGTACCATTAACGAATAGAAAACATCGACTAACTGCGTTTAATGAAAACGAGATTAGGCTGTTCAATGTTCTGTTTAATTTGTCGACATAGTTCACACGAGTACGATGAAATACGTCGTAATATAGGTTAGAATTTTACTGTTATTTTTCGTTTCTTCGTATTACGCAGAATTGTCAGAATATGGCGTACGACAGGACAAAAAGATTTCCAAAACTAATTATACAAACACTGCCCAAAATTGGACCAGGAACGTACGATACGTCGTACATACCCCGAGCTAGAAAACATCTTGGTAAAAATGTCAAATAACCTATGATATTTAAGAAGTACAAAAGTGAAATGGAAAGTTCATCTTGCAGATGAATTCTACCCCTTTCTCTGTGGAGCAAAGAGGAAAACTGTTATTATATCGAAAGACGCAGAAAAATTTCCTGGACCTGGATGTTACAGTATAAAAGAACCTCGACGACATATACCAGAACGTAGTTTCTAAAAATTGTACCTGTGGAAATCGAGTCTGGATGAATATTCGTGGTAAAAAGAATTAAAAATTGCAGGGAGGTGTTAGTATCGATTTTACCGACGCTAGATTCAAGGAAAAAATTGTCGAGGGACCCGGCCCAGTGGATTATGAAGTAGCTACAGATTTTCTTAAATGTGGAAAGAAAAGATCTCATCCTGGTACTTGGAGAGGTTCTCCTGGAAAAGTAATTTATTCGACTTTTACGCCATACGTAAATTTTTGGTTAAATTTTTTTTTTGTCTCACTTCCTAAAATGATTGTGATCCATAAAATAATAATATATGTAAAATATAAGCTTGAGTAGATAATGGGAAAATATATTTTTTACTCCTTCTTCCTTTAAAAATTCTAATAATGCTACTTTAATTGCTATAAACATAAATTCAGGATTTCACCTCAGTTGATCTATCGCGATCTATATCGATACATTTATCTCAACGTGTATGAGGCCCTTTAGATTCGAGTAAAATAATGTTTTTTACATCGATGATAAATCACAGTTATGGCAATCTCGACCCCCTCGATCGATCATCCCAATTCCCGTGTCAGTTCCTCATAAAAATTACACCGGATATACCATCAATGAATATGGAACCCTCGTGAAGAAACCTGCCATTGAACAAACACCAACTGGCTTTTATAACGTTACCAGAGGAGTAAAGAATTTTAACTAAATCGAATAAATTAGTAATAACTTAAAGTACATCGTCGATAACAAATTCTCAGGAAATAAATAGTACTACATTGATGTACAAAGGCAACTTTTGGAGCAGAATGTCAGGTAGAAAAGGATCTCAGTTTTCCTCAACTCCAGGTCCAGGAGATTACCAGCACGAGAAAGAGAAAACACCTGCTCAAATGCAGGATGAAAGAGTAAGAGAGGAGAAAAGAATGACTTCAAGACAACCACGTTTCTTGGATGTTTTATACAGGAGAAAAATTCGCGAAGTAATTTTAATTCTCCACGAAATATTCCTTTAGAAAATTGTTAACAACTGTAAACAATAAAGTGTGATCTTTTACGTATAGAATCTTCCAGCCCCAAATCGTTACAAAGTGAAGGGTCATTTTGATAAATTTTTCAAAATCTCATGCAAATGTGATCCTTATACTTTAGAACCAGCCCCTTTTGGACGAACAGCCAAAGTATAGTTATTTTTTCGCAAAATTTATGTTAATTTCAATAATTTCGAAATTTTCCATTTTTTCATAATTTTTTCTATAGTTAATTTATAGTAAATGATTGTAATTCGATACAGAGATTCGATGACAAAATGGAATCTGACATACCTGGTCCAGGTACATACGATCCCCCTCTTCGATTAAAATGCGTCGCTTCAATTTATCCTGCACCATTCGGTGTTTGTGCTGGTCGATTCAAAAAAGTTGTCGAAGACATTGGACCAGGTGAAATAAAATTTCTTCCACTTT
>NW_017100427.1:3671062-3690154 GCF_001263275.1 Habropoda laboriosa
TCTTCCACTTCAAATTTTCGTCGATATAAATTTTTTCACTTTTACTGTCGCATTGTAATAGAATAAAATTGTTGCTACCTTATCCAGTAAGCATGAATCTTTTTCAGGACCGAGTGATTACCATTCGAACGTCGGCAATTTGGCATACGAGGTGTTGAAGCGTTACAAATATGCCCATTATAAATCAACTCAACCACAAATGTATTTTAATGAACCTTCTTTCCATGAAGAGCAATGTAATATTGTAGAAATTCCAGGAAAAATTGAAGAAAAAAAGAGCAGTGTGTATCATGCTGCTTTCAAGTCCAGAACAAAGAGATTCAAATCTGATAAGGTAATTTGCTTCGAACTACCTCAAAATAATAATGTTATATCTCAGATGACGTACAGGATAGACCTATTTAACACCTTATGGGACTTTTTGTCCAGTGTTTTAGGGCCGAGAAGCCCCTTACCATTTTCGTGTCGCTCCCACCATTACCGATTTAGCATAAAATAAGATCACAATATTAGCAGTGGTTTTGGAATTAAACCTAACTTTCAAATTATAAATAAGAAAGTAACCTAATTCTTTATCAGTAGATGATTCATCACGTGCGCGTGTTCTACTGTTATCAAATGATCGTAAACAGTTTTATTCACGGAATTCAATATATTTACTCCTACACACTAGGAAAGATAACTCGTCGAAGTATTTAGCAATACAGAAAAGAGTTAGATAAAGAATAAAATAGGAGTAGATAAGGAAAGACCTAGAGAAATTAGTTAGATAAGGAGAGAAATAGGAATAGATAAGGCTAGCAACTAAGAAATGAGTATGACAAGGAAAGATATAGGGATAGACAAGGACAGAAAATTTGAAAGGTGGCACTAACGCCATCTAGCGTCTGGTCACGCGAACTACGAATACTCAATAGGAACACAGGATATAAACAAATGTGTTAGACAAGGAAAGCACTAGTGTGCGACAAGGACAGAGATAGAACGTTTCCTATTGGCTGGCGGGCCGCTACGCTCCGCCTCCCAGAGCCCACGCCGCGTGTGCGGTGAAAAATCGTTAATAACTCAATAATTAGGATGATTTTGTGAACTTTTAGAATTGAAGAATGGAGTATGGACCTTTAGCAACTTTCACATATAGTTTTTAGTCCCCTGAACCCTTTAGATAATTAGTTATTAACGATTTTAGTGCGTGATGTCTGGAACGATACCGCAGACCGTCAAGTATCTTTACGGTTTTTCAATAATTTCATTGCTTTCTACTAAATTCCCGTAAAAGTATCTATACGCGTCTAAAAGGCTACTCCTTTAGCTACATTCTTATATAATTTTTATAAACAGATGCAGTTTAGTTTAGGAATTATGAAATATTATATGGGAGCGTCCCATATTCATCGTACTCGAGTATAGAGAACTGCTATAAACAATTGCTAATATCTAATAAACCACACCACTTAGGGCTTCCAAACTAATAGCAGAATATAGATAAAGGTCCATTCTATATTCTACATGCTTTAAAGTGTATAATTAGTCACGCATTAGCCTGTCCGTATCTAAGTTAAAATTAACATTTAATTTTTTACCAGAGGTACAATATTGTAACCACAGATGTCAGCACTAGGACTATTGGATGATGCTGCCAGCTAGTAGACAATTTTAGAACTAATCGTCACATTTTATCAGCCTTGGATGATTAGTCTATTCCAGGGATCGGCAACCCCAGCTTTCTGCAAAGTTCTCATGCAACTAACTACACGCGTCTGAAAGACAATTCCTTCAGCTACATTCTTATATAATTTTATAAACAGATTCAGTTTAGTTTAGGACTTATGAAATATTATATGGGAGTGTCCCCTATTCATCGTACTCGAGTATAGAGAACTGTTACAAACATTTGCTAATATCTAATAACCCACACCACTTACGGCTGCCAGGAAAATTGCAGAACATAGATAAACGTTAATTCTACATTCTACATGCTTTAAAGTGTATAATTAGTTACGCATTAGCCTGTCCTTATCTAAGTTAACATTAACGTTTAATTTTTTACCAGAGGTACAATATTGTAACCACAGATGTCAGCACTAGGACTATTGGATGATGCTGCCAGCTAGTAGACAATTTTAGAACTAATCGTCACAGTTTATCAGCCTTGGATGATTAGTCTATTCCAGGGATTGGCAACCCCAGCTTTCTGCAAAGTTCTCATGCAACTAACTACATGCGTGTGAAAGACAATTCCTTCAGCTACATTCTTATATAATTTTATAAACAGATTCAGTTTAGTTTAGGACTTATGAAATATTATATGGGAGCGTCCCCTATTCACCGTACTCGAGTATAGAGAACTGTTACAAACAATTGCTAATATCTAATAACCCACACCACGTACGGCTGCCAGACAAATTGCAGAACATAGATAAACGTCCATTCTAGATTCTACATGCTTTAAAGTGTATAATTAGTCACGCATTAGCCGTTCCTTATCTAAGTTAACATTAACGTTTAATTTTTTACCAGAGGTACAATATTGTAACCACAGATGTCAGCACTAGGACTATTGGATGATGCTGCCAGCTAGTAGACAATTTTAGAACTAATCGTCACAGTTTATCAGCCTTGGATGATTAGTCTATTCCAGGGATCGGCAACCCCAGCTTTCTGCAAAATTTTCATGCAACTAACTACACGCGTCTGAAAGACAAATCCTTCAGCTACATTCGTGTATAATTTTTATAAACAGATTCAGTTTAGTTTAGGAGTTATGAAATATTATATGGGAGCGTCCCCTATTCATCGTACTCGAGTACAGCGAACTGTTACAAACAATTGCTAATATCTAACAAACCACACCACTTACGGCAACCAAACAAATTGCAGAATATAGATAAAAGTCCGTTCTACATTCTGCATGCTTTAAAGTGCATAATTGATCACGCATTTCTATGGAAATAACGAAAATGTGTTACGATTGAATGCGACGCGAGTACCACCTTTACAGATTTTCAATAATTTCGTAGCTTTCCACTAAATTCTCATGCAACTAACTACATGCGTCTGAAAGACAATTCCTTCAGCTACATTCATGTATAATTTTTATAAACAGATTCAGTTTAGTTTAGGAGTTATGAAATATTATATGGGAGCGTCCCCTATTCATCGTACTCGAGTACAGCGAACTGTTACAAACAATTGCTAATATCTAACAAACCACACCACTTACGGCTGCCAAACAAATTGCAGAATATAGATAAAAGTCCGTTCTACATTCTGCATGCTTTATAGTGCATAATTGATCACGCATTTCTATGGAAATAACGAAAATGTGTTACGATTGAATGCGACGCCTGTGATACTCTCCCAAATAATATTCAATAACTATCAAACCACAAGGACTATGTTAATAAAAGTTATGTAAGAATGTAGCTAAAAGAGTTGCCTTTCAGATGTATGCAGCTAGTTGCATGGGAGTTTAGTAGAAACGAATGCAATTATTGAAAAACCGTAAAGATACTTGACGGTCTGCGGTATCGTTCCAGACATCACGCACTATAATCGTTAATAACAAATTATAGAAAGGGCGTAAGGGACTAAAACCCATATGGGAAAGTTGCTAAAGGTCCACACTTCATTCTTCAATTCTAAAAGTTCATAAAATCATCCTAATTATTGAGTTATTAACGATTTTTCACCGCACCACGTGGCGTGCGCTCTGGGTGGCGGAGCGTAGCGGTCCGCCAGCCAATAGGAAACGTCCTCACTCTCTGTCCTTATCGCACACTAGTGCTTTCCTTGTCTAATACCTCCGTTTATATCCTGTGTTCCTATTAAGAAATCGTAGTTCGCATCACCAGACGCTAGATGGCGGTAGTGCCACCTTTCAATTTTTCTGTCCTTGTCTATTCCTATATCTTTCCTTGTCTTACTCATTTCTTTTGGGCTAGCCTTATCTACTGCTGTTCGTTTCCTATCCCGGTCATTTTTATTATATTTAATTAATACTTAATAATAAATTTTTCATTACTTCAACATTGTTAATAATATAGACAGCAGGATACAGTTTTTGGGCATATTTTGAAATACTTTAATTATAGACTAATATCAATGTTCCTAGTTAAATAACAATTCAGATGGTACTTTATAATTATATGGAAGTGTCAAATCAAATTGTTGCATGCTTCAACTTAATAAATCAGCTTTACTTGTTAATTTCATATTGAATAAACCATTGCATGCAGCAGCCATTTTAACATTCCATTACTTTAACATCACTTATGCAAAAGGAAATGGATTTGGTGTATAAGGGAGAAATGAATGGACTGTAAAACAATTCTGGTATATTATAACCTTTCATAAAATACATTTTATACACATATCTTATAATACAATCTTTCAAATCTGTCGACTTTACCATCCTCGATGGTAAATACCTTCATATCGTAGAGGTCAAGACAAATTCTTCGATTTTTTACACGATCAATATTTCAGAGCGTTGGGCACAAAAATGGATTAGGTGTTAAGTCTATCCTATACCTCGTCTGTGCTTGTATTATTTAATTCTAATAGCAGTAAAATAATCAATAAATCTAACAAAAACTCAATGGATACGTAAGATAGTCAACTTTACTCAACCTTTCTCCAGCTAACTCAGCATCACGCACAGATGTCGCAACCATTACAATCCCTCCACTCAACTACCCTAATTTACGAAAACCACCCTTACAATCTCATAAAATCGTCATAAAGAAAAAGTAAAAAAAGAAGAACCAAATATCTCTATCGATCAAAATCGATTTTACACTGTCCAAAAATTTTCAACGACCCAAATTTACAAAAAATTGAGAACAAGATATCTCTATCTACGAAAGTCCACATTGCTCCCTTCAAAAAATTCAGGACGATGAAAGTAAAATACTAATGTCTCATTTATTCAGTAATATCTATTAAATCCCCTTCAAAATAATCCCCATTCAATACTAATGCTTCAATACTCAATACTAAGCTCTAAATTTCCAATTACACATCTTTATTAACGCCAAAACAAATCTTGTCACAAATCTTAAATTCACAGCCTCTGAATTACAAAAAAAAGAGCAATAACTCGAGCTAACTTTCCAATTTCCCTGTTGCGTCGTGCGCTTCGAGCAAGCGGTATGCTCGAGAGTGGTGGCGCAGGATTGTCGGTGGATCTTGGTGTGAAGTCGTGGTGACTTAGAGTTTGCACGTACTTTAATATGTTAGAAGACAAAGGCTTTATGTTGAAGAGTGACAATTTTATGTGGTGTGCGTTCGTTACGTGCTACTCGTCTATTTTCCCTTTTTGATCTGTCTTTCTGCCGCGTTGGTGCGCTTATTTATAAATGGGTGTACGGGTACAAGGTGGTGGTTTCCGCCGAGTGAGGCCCAAGGGTAGCCCGCGCGTAACGGGACTTTGGGCGGTCAGGGAGACGCGAAAGGTTTCATGACATGTCAATGTCTGCTGAATGTTCACGAGTGGGCAGCGGGAAGGTATGTGGCCCGCAGAAAATTTATTTTTCTGCAGCCATAAAACGCTTCCTGGGCTTCGTGGCCAATTTGAAAGAAAAATTAATTAACGCGAAGAAAAAAAGGGGCGCATTCGAAAATAGCGTAAACAGGCGTCCATGTCATAAACCCAATCCCTAACATTCCCTAATCTTCTCCATCTCGAAAATTCCACTTCCCAAAATTCTAATACACTCCTCCCACAGTGTCCACCATTTACATAAAGAATTTCTCCAAGCACATTTCCAGCAGCATAGCAAACGAGGATCCCAATAAAAAGCAAGATCAGAGAACGACGTCCCTTCGAAAGGGCGGCTAACAGCTGAGTCAGTTGGTAAAAGGGAGCGATCCTAGATTGAAAATGTTAACCAGGGGCAACGTTCGGGCCAATTCCTTTAACGAGATCGCTGGTCCGAGCGGTGGCAGTAGTGACAATAAGTCTGCGGTCAGACCCGGTATCTGTGGAGGGATTCTTTCGCAGGAGAAGCTCGGTGAACTCTCCGCCGAGGTCCAGGTAATCCTCGTGAGCGCAAGGTAATCAGCCGAGGTCGAGACGAAATTAATGGCGGCGGATCGAACCGATGCATCTGTACCCGGGGCGGTTCGAGGCCAGGATCCAATTTGCCCGTTAATCGAGAGACCGTCGGGGCGAGATTCGACGGTGTAGCCGCAGATAGGCGATGGACCGAGCGCGGAAACCGGAACAACGCGTGTTCTAGCCCGTCTCCTTTGAGGTCGCGTTCCTTCGTTGCCGAAAGGTGGAATCCTTCTGCGCCTTTGAGAGGCGCCTTTCGAGCGTGGACAAGTTGCGCGTTTGGCAGGTCGACAAGTGGAAATTTCATTAGACGTCGGGTTTTTTGGGGATAGTGTGAGAAATTTGTGGTTTTACTACCTTGGCTCCCTTGATGCATCGTTGTCCGCGGTTAGAATTTCGACGCTTGTGCCTTGGAGGTGGAGAAGGGGTTGTAATGAATTAATCTGCTCCTGGAAAAAGGTTGCCATTTTATTTATTGTAATATACGTTGAAAAAGGTATGATATGAATTACAAAAATGTGAAGAATGTGAAAGGAACAGGAAGAAACTGCACTCTGACAGAGAGAGAAAAAGTTAAGTAACGAGAATAATAAGAACTTGTGCCTCAGAGGTGCAGAAGTCTGTTCCTGGAAAAAGGTTGAACGTGAAGTTGCCATATGCGATATTTAAATTTTTCATTTATTGCAATATATATTGGAAAAGGTATGACATAAATTACATAAAACTGAAGAAAGTAAGAGGAACAGGAAGAAACCGAACTCCGAAAGAGAAACGAGAATAATAATCCAAATTAAAGTTTAGAAAACTTTAACATAACTGTAACATAAAAAAATTAGAAAAATAGTAGCACTAAACTACAAAATTATCGATAATGGTAATAAAAACCAAAACAGAGCTGTAACAACATTAATAATGTAATAGTCTAAATTAAACTTTAAAAAACCATGAAAATGACGTTGGAGATAACGATAACATAGAAAAGTAAGAAAAAAGAATAGTATCTACTAAATAACAAAATTACCAATAATAATAACAAAAAATAAAACGAAGCTTAACAATAATAACGAGTGATTCGAAGTTCAACTGATATAGCCGGAACTTCACGAAATTCGTATAAATTCCAAGGAAATACGTTTCGACGTATCTCTGACGGATAACAGGCTGACGTTATATGGACCAGAAGTTATGCGTCGTACCGTGAAGAATTATCGCGACTCGGCGATAAAAGGCAGGAAGAAGGTGTCGTCGCGAGTTCTTACGATAGCCGGATAAGGGACGACATCGTCCTCCTCGTCCTCGTCGAGATTTGGTGGTATTTACATAACGTAGGGAAGCGTGGTAACTTGACAGCGTCGGAAATGACGTTCCGCCATACTCTGCAGGTCATTTCCACGTAGAGTCGCGTGGCCGATGTAGCCGGGAGAAATCACTTCCGGCTCGTTGAGCCGGAAATTCGAGCCAATCCCTGGTTCCCGGTATGTCTATCCAGCCTCGAAACGCGGATCGTCACGGTTTGTATCTCTATAGTACGTTTAGTTATTCGTTTTCTGGATCCTCCAGAGAGAGAGAGCGAGTGATCGAGTCGCGCAATCCGTCCTTCCGACGCTTAATTGACGAGCACTGATCAAATACTCGAAGAAAATGGATTCATGCTTGACGATTCGAGCGTAATCGATTACGAGGGGGTGGAACGGTAAAGATAACTGGAGGAACAAGTGGTAGCAGCTTTCGCGGGCAAACGCCCGTGAAATCCTCTGTATTACGAACGATTATCGAGGAAATTCTTACATTCCGATATTCTCTACTTTTTAAACGAACCGTTCTTCCGGGCGAATCACCGGCGGATTTGTTCGTTTGCACGAAAATTACGTACTGGGTGTCTAGGAACTGTTGTGACAAGTGCAAAATGGGTGAATTATTTCAATTTTGGTGTAGGTTTAATTTATTTTTGTTTAATTTTCTTCGGTTTTCTTTGCCTTTCGTGGTTCTTTCTCGGTTTTCTATATTTTTTAAATATACGGAAAATAAATTACTCTTGCATTCGAGTGTTTAGTTGGAAATAACAAGCTTTCGATTTGGTTTTCTTTGCCTTTCGAGGTAATGGAAGTTAAATTCCTCTTGCATTCGAATGTTTTTTTGAAAATGAAATTTCACATAATTCGTTACTCTTCGGAGACACCCTGTAGATAGTCCTGCGTCGATGAAGATCGAACGGACTCGAGTGGGAGGCGACTCGGATATAAATCTAATCGACGCTGCTCGAGGAACGCCCTCGCCAATTCCAAAAACTGCGGACCCTTATTATTCAATATTTATAGACTTACGTTCCCGATCCCGGCGCTTACGAGGTCTTAACGGCTTTCAAGACGAATCGTGATAAATGCGATTTCCTCTGTCGACGATCAGCTCCTCCTTTCGGAACTCGAAGCAGGCGATCAGGATTCTGCGACATCACAATGGATACACCAGGTATATAGGATTCGGTAAAGTGGAAGATGATTTATATAGAAATATAAGTATTCCCTTGGCGCATACGAAATTTCCATTTTACCCAGAGAATATTTTTTACTTTTCAACTATTTTATTTTATCAAAATAATCGACAAACTTTGTGATTTTGTTATTATTTAAATAGCAGAAGTCTGAAACTTTCATCTCTTATCCCATTTCTAAATACAATACCGAATTCTTCAATGAAAAATATCAAATATCGTAATATCTAAAAAATGGACCCTCGTTCTTTTTCCCGTCACTCTTCAATTGTTACTTATTTATAATTATACGGTAGAAACAAACCCAATTAACAGCTTAACCCTTTGGCTCAACAATGACCCAAAGACCATATGCACCTACAACAATTTTCCTTGCCATCGCTCCATTTGAATGCAAAAGTTATTAAAAAAAATAAGAAAACGACGAGTCGAAAAAGACCCTAAGACCTTATGTACAATAATTTTCCTTACCATCACGCCATATGAACCAAGACAATAAACTTTCAGTGCAAAGTTAAAAGAATACAAACTTGGCACCAGTAAAATTTATTAAAAAAATTAAAAAACGATGGGTCAAAAAAGACCCGAAGACCTCACTAGGCTTAAAAATCTTCAATTACGTTAACCAATCCAACAGATCCAACCTCCTATCACCTAGCCACCGATGTATTGAAGAACGCGAAGGGTGGCTCGATGGCACGTTCCATTATCAAAGAAGAAACCCCGCGTGCACCAGGTCCGACACGCTATTGCGTAAGTTTCCGTCGTTAAATCAACGAGAACAGAGCGTAACCTAGCTAGACTAGAATTCATGTAGCGTGAAAAGGGAAATAGAAAGAGGCGCGCAAACGGTACGGTTTTCAGCGTGCCCGTTGTTTTCACCGAGAGACAACGCGTGTTGTCGGTGTGCAATAACAAAACGAATAATCGAAGAGACGACACAGCGTCGGTGGGGGGACAGGATCGTTGGCGTATTTTCACGTTGAAATTTCTATTCCGTTCTGTCGGTTCACGTATACGGTATTTACTTTGTTGTCACGGTCCAGGATATTGCGTGCTGGGTGTGCGCGCGCGGGAATAATACCGGATACTTCAGATGGTGATGTATGAGCCGAGCGTTACGAGATGGTTTAGATGGGCCAGCGTCTGTATTACCTCTGTCCGACGTGGCTGGTTCCAACGTGGCAACGACGACCGGCTTCGTAAATAGCCCGAATTGAAACGGAAGTCCTCCTTTTTCCCTCACGTTTGGACGTCTTTCGCGCGCCACCGCCTCCGCGAGATGAATGTGCCGGCGGAATGGAGGCGCCCGTGAATGTCGAGTTTGGAATTGGGTTGCTTAGTGCCTGTCGACAGTGCACTTTCCAGAAATTCAACGGATATTCGTTTGTTTTTCTTTTTTGTTTGTCTATTAGGCGTAGGTATGAATTCACTTGAATGATTCAAAACCATAGAGTTTCTATCGCGATGGCGTTTGCAAGCTGTCAGAGAAAGGAAACAATGTCATTACCGATCGTGGAAATTATTTCGATTTTTAATCTTTTTAAGTAAAACTTTGATTGTAGCCAAAAGTCGGAAAAAATTAATTTCTACACCTAATATTTATTTATACGAGAAAATTTCCTGTTAGATTACAAGACATAAGTAAGTATTACAAATGGAAAAGATGCAAACGAGAAACAATCTGGGGAGAAAGTGGAGGACGAAGACAAAGATTTTGTCAGTATTATTATATTATATGTGTTAGCTTAGAAATCAAAAAAAAATTGAACCTTTCACTTGTTTTGTGTTAGATCGATTTTTGCAAAATATTGGAAATTCAATTTTTAAACGAAGTTGGTTCTTGCTTAATTTTGAAAATGGTCATTTTCTTATAAGCTACTTGTAAGATTTTAGAATTATAGAAAAAATTGTGGGAGCAAATATTTTGTAAAATAATAGTTTACATACTTTTTTAACGCACTTCTTTTAAAGAAATGTAATTTACCTTTGAAAAATATTGAAAAATAAATTTCACCTTACTTTTCATCCCTCACAGATCCATCCCTACCATACGTCATCGATTCTGAAGAAATCGTACAACACCACACTAGGAAAACCGAAGATAATCGCAGATTTGGAGGAAAAAGAGAAACCGAAGCCAGGACCGCGTTGTCCCCGTACGAAAAAGAAACTTCGTTGGTTTGCTACTCCTCTAAATCCCTACCAACACTGTCACACAATTTGCATTTAATTCAGAACAATCTTTTTTATCATTCAATTGTACACAACTTTACAAAAATTTCCCAATTTTGCCTACATTCTCCACACAAATATTTTTCATAAATTTCAAGCTGATTTCTCTGGTCCACTTGACCGCGCCTATTTTAATAATGTCACCGCTGCAAATCCTCCTTCAATTGATTCGTTAATACACAATTATTATTCGCGTCTGCTGTGAATGACACGTAGCGAGCGGTCATCGAAAATTTCCAAGCGTGTAAATCAAACGCAAACGCGGCTCTCGCCAATGATATAATAGATTCCCCGAAGATTTTCCACGCTGTGTGTCCTGTGTGTGAAGCACGTTCAAGTTGAGGACGCTTGGGGAACGCTGCAGCGTCGAGAACTCGACGAAAAAACCAGGCGAAATATATAGAATTTCAATTGTATTCGCGTTGACATCGCAGCTTTCATAAATCGTCCCCATCCACGCACACTCTCTCTGAGCCTCTGTCGCGAATCATCGGCGTAAATTATTCGACGAAGCTTGCAAAAACGCGGATCGATACTGGCCAAATTTATTCGATTACCATGTATAATAAAATCAACGTGAACACGCGTAAAACTGTGTCTGTGTGCGATTATGTAACGTGTGTGAATTGATATCCAACGGAAGTAACGTGGATTCGTGGCTATAGACTCGCATCGCGAATACAAAGAGGATATTCGATTTGTCAACGATATTGAACTCCGTGTCACGTGATATTATTATTAAAATATAACGTAAAAGATTTTCTACGACATAATTTTTTTCACGTTAACAGCGAATACGAAGATAGGGAAATGTTTTCTTTCTTCTTTTTTTCTTGGTAAGGTAAAAGTATGATCAACGAGGAGATATTGATGTTATAGATTGGAAGAGTTGGTTATGAATACTTCTATATTGAGCTTGGATTATGATCCAAGTTTCGGACGTAGATGGAGCGATATATTATCGTCATAATGTATACGAAACACTAAAAGCCAGGCCAAGAAGCGTCGAAGCTCGAGCGTGCTTGCTTTAGTCTTTGATCGATCACTTTGAATGGAAACTCGGTTACTCGTACGTTACCTTTCTGTACAGTTTCTTCAAAGAGTTTCTTATGGTTTCCCTTCTACATCGTTAAACACGTTTCTCTACATTTTCTGCACACAACTACCTGCTAGATCGATTAAATTCTTGGGCAGTTTTAACAACTTCAACTTGACATGCGTTTCTTATGCAAAAGTGTACACAGTGACTTGTTTGAGAAATTAAAATTCTCCTATATCAGTAATTTTCAGTTAGAATAAAAGTAAAATTAAAAAAGTTTTGTATTATATTATAAATATTTGGTATTTGTATTATACCGTCAAGTCGTAAACTCTCGTCAAAGGATATATATTAAAGTTTTAGAAAGACCCATTTAATATATGGAAGTATTATAATAGAGAGAATCCGACCAAATTTTAGAATTATTCCACCACTTACCAATAATCCCAATTTTTCTTCCATCCTTCCCCTCGAGGTGATCGGCAACGAGTGAAGCTTGACTTAGACCGACAGTCACTAAAGACCTCGAAGAAACCCCCACACACTAACCGTTGCTAATATCCTATTCGTCGAACAACCAATCCCCATTGTAAAATCAACCAACCGAATGTCCCAGGAATATGAACCAGAACCTAACCCTCCCCCACTTTTTCAAGTTTACCACCGATTTATTTATATATATTATGGTATTATTATTTATATATACATATTACTATATATATTATATTTTTTTTTTCTAACCGTTGGCGGTCACCCATCTTAACGTTAGTCGCGAGGAATGGTATCTTGACTTGTTATTTATTATAATTTTTTATTATAATTTTAGTAAATTTACTACAGTCATTTGACATAAAATAGCCACTTCTAAGTCACACGGCGTTATAAAGGGTTAAATTAAGATCTACAAATGAATCGAAATGTTACAGGATCGAATAAAAAACCAGAATAAATTCAATTATTTCGACGAACCACTTTTGCATGTTATGCACCAAAATTCTTAAACATACGTATATCTCAAAATTTTCCAAAACAGAATTCACCTACTATACCAAGTGGAAGACTTTTTCGTCCGAAACGAATACCAGAATGATTAAAAATCCATTACAAACCTACAAACTTTTCCCCAAAATAACATTTCTAAACGCCATAAAGATCCTTTCACGTGGATTACGCGAGGATGTCTGACAACAGGCCGTCCGTATCTCCTTACGCTCTGCGCTTTAAATCCCACTGCACGAAGGAACGAATCTTTGCGGTGGTTCCTCATTTACAATCGACGTCGATGGGAAAAAGTTGTAAACCGCCGGCTACCCTAGCACGTCAGCCGTCACGCCTTTATTTTTC
Organism: Habropoda laboriosa; assembly: GCF_001263275.1. Classification (NCBI taxonomy): domain Eukaryota; kingdom Metazoa; phylum Arthropoda; class Insecta; order Hymenoptera; family Apidae; genus Habropoda; species Habropoda laboriosa. Next base: position 3,684,230 of record NW_017100427.1, read on the forward strand.
TTCCTCTCTTTTTTCTTCTTATTTTTTATTATTCCTTTTGCCTTCGTTGTCGGGTAATAAATACTTTAATTGCAAAGGGGGGAGAGCTTCTCCTTTTTATCTGCTCGCGAGGCTCCCTTCGGCGAAAAGAATCCTTCGAGGGTATTTAAAGTCTCGTAGTTACTTTCGTAATTACTCTTCGTTTCGCTCGGTACAGCGGCAAACAGAGAGAAAGTAGGGAAAAAAAAAGAAACGCAGCGAGGAGGAGCAGAGGAAGAAGAAGAAGAAGAAGGAAAAAATGAAGAGGCAGAGAGAAAGAAGAAAAAAAAGAAAGAAACGAAAACTGAGAACCGCCGCAGTTATAATGTTTTTCTTCTCCCTCAGGGACCTGAATATTTATGTACTGAATGTTCTCACTGACGTACGCAATCTTCAGGAACGGCGCACAAAAAGCGCGCACCGTTTCGTCCCTTATCATCTATTTGCATTCTTCGGCACGATGATATAATTTATGGACGGACGGGAAACGATAATGCACCGTGTCGTTTCGTTCTCAGACATTATTTTCAACGCGAGACTCGCGTCGGTTTTGTTTTCGGTATTTATTTCAGCTGCGTGAACGACGCGGCGAGAAATAATGTAACCAGGTTAGACGGGTGAAGTTTGATAATTCGATTATCGGTTTTGTAAGTAGCCATAGATTGTCAGCTGTCATAGTTAGTTTAGGAAGTATAGCGGCGGTCTAAAAATGTTGTCCCTATTCTGTGTAACTGACGGCACAAATTGACTAAAATGAAATTGTAGAAATTGTGAAAATAGATAAATTGATTTACCTTAATTTGAAGCAGTTCGCGTTCTAAATTAGAATTTTATACTTAGAAAAAGAAAACTTTTAGTGATTTCACGGTGATTAATTAAGAATTTTAAATTACTGTTAAAAAAAAAAGGTTTGGATGATTATTGAAGAAATTTATACGTTTTATTCCCGATGTCGTAACAGTTAAGACGGTTACGTGTATTTAAGTCAAGGCTGTTTCAAGAAAGATCGCGAAATGATCCTGGACGCTTTTCTTTATTTTTACACCTTCGACAAAGGATATTCTTAGCCTTGTTTCTACACTCGAAACGATTGTACGAAAATGTTCATGTTCGAGGATTTGCGTATTTGCCTTGGGGTCGTTCGCTCGTTTTTACTGCCTGAGAACACACCGTGGACGCTCGGGAAATCTTTACGATGTTTAAACAACGGTTACATGAGCGCAAACCGAGATGTTGACAAAATTATTCATCATTGGTAATACGCGAAGCTTTGGGTTTGCGTAATAATTCAGGCAACGTGGAGCAAACATATAATCAGAGCCAATTACCTCTTTAAATCACTCGACCAAATTGCCTAGAGCAATAATAGACAGAACTTGCTTTATGGATTGTTGAGAATTTTTTCGAAAACCGTCCTCTGCAATTTAACCTTCAAAAATTTACACAAACTCCAATAAAAAATGATCGAAACGTTAATTTTCTAGCTATAAAAGGATGAAGATTTAAACGGTCAAAGCTCTGTTCAATATTTGCATAATTATTTACTTGAAGAAAAAAGAAGATAATGTTTTCTAGTAATTAAAAAAAATATTCTTGAATGAACCTCTCCTTCAAATTCACTCCTGACAAATTTGTCAGAGTCTAATTTATCTAATTTCCCTAATTTAATTAATATAACTAATTTATCAAGAGCGCAAGTGCGTAAATTTCAATTCAAACTGTTTGCCTAGTCCTTCAAGCAACATAATAAGCTTCTAATATAACCACGTTCAATTATAAAAAAAAGTTAAATGAACAAGGAACAAAACCCTCCAAGAATTTTTCGAAGGTGCTTGAAAAAACCTCCCCGAGCAATTTACTCTCTACAAATCTGTCAAACCTTCTCCTAAGAAGTCTGAAAACCCAGTCAATCTTGCCAGTTACACAAGAAGAAGAAGAATTGAAACTCATAAAACTTCCCCACAATCCCTCTGACCTCTCTTTAAACCGGTAATTGGAGAAGCTTGGCATTCTTCTCTCGTGAACAGCGTCGCGTTCCTACGCGTGTATCAGTGGCGCGAACAGGATCGTCGACGTGGACGTATCGTTGTCGACGACGTATCCGTAGCCGCTAATTTCCTCGCGGAATCGTCACACTCCGGTTGTCACCGCATCTGGGAAGCAATTCTGCAGATTCCTGGCTCGTAGGAATTCTCCCTTTGATCGTTGCTTCGCGAGCATCGCTCTAACAAGAGAGAGAAAGAGAGAGAGAGAGGGAACGGATAACACGCGGGCTCGATCCTCCCGTTATAACTCTGCTCTCTTCTTTGAAACACCTTCTTCGCATCGACGACGAAACGCGACATTTATCAAAAGTTCCAAGCCTGACCGTGGCGATTGTCTCGTCGTATCATCACGACAGCTCCGTGTCGCGTCGTTTGAATCGACGTCGCACACTACGTGCACGGCGATTGACGCGGGTCATTTTGCGGTCCTGGAACACAATGGAGGCTGCCAGTGAATCTTGTTGACGCGAGCACGAAATGTCATCTCGTGACCACGGACACAAGCGTATCGTGTACTTTGGAAATTGCGCCCTTCTATGGATAGGAGTCTGACAAAGGGATTGTCGCTCAGATCTTTGTGAAATAATAGCGAGGAATTTTCGAAGAAATGTTATTACAGTGGAATGTGATAAGTAAAGCGTATTTTTTAAGCTAAAGATTTTGTATTTTGTTAATTTTATTTTATTTGTAATGGAGGAAGATGGGTGGAGGGGTCGAAGATTGGATAAGGAGAGACGGTGAAACTTTCAGAGAGAGAGAGAAATGGTAATAGAAGGAAGTGATTTTAGTGATTTTGGAAAATATAATTTTGTCTTTCAAGATTGCGTAAAGTTTGTGTGACCATGTCTACCCTCTTCTTGAGAATCAGAGTCTAGTTTAAGCAACGCCTTTACCAAGGGTGTTCCATAACGTCATCCAATTAAATTCTAAATTTTTGCCTATAAAAAAATAGTGTCACCTCCACCAAGCTTCCACAGAGTTCTCAAAGACAACTTTTCACAACCACGAATCCCTTTCAATCCAATCTCCAGAAGCTATAAACTTTCTTTACCATCAAATTTTCCCGAAATATAAAAGTTTTCTCTATCACGTTCCACCCTAAAATCTCTCGCCATTGAATTACCATTGACAGTAAAAAGTACTATCACGCAACGGCACTCTTCTCCGTCAAAACAGAAACAAATTGAAAACGTCGAAACGCGGGAATCCCGATATTAAGATTCACGTCAAGATTAAAAGGGAAAAACCAGCGTTCATTAGCGCAATCAAGGGTGGCTTTCATCCGATTGAATGGCGTCAGCGGATCGATCGTACGAACACAGGAGCGCCTCTGGTCCCCGTGTAAACTCCTTGTGAACAATTTTAACAGGATCCACGCGTTATCAGGGAAGCCTGTTAATCGGCGGATCTCCAGTCGGCGTTGATAATGTGGCGGGACTCGCAACGCGGGCGACATTACCGTCGCAACCCCACATCGGACAGGGCCAAGGGTATCAATCAGTGGTACATGAAAGGGGCGCGGTTCGGCCACGTCTGTCGTCGGATCTCGCATTGTCTGTCTGCGACAGATAGACAGAAGCGACGCGAACTTCCGACGTATCTCTATCTGATGACGCCTAGTGCCGTTGGAAACGCCGTCACGTTACTTTGTTCGCGAAACCTCCCCTTCGGTCCACGCCTCCTATGGTGTGTTAATAAATTTTCCAAGGGCAGACGGCCAGATTTCGATGGGAAACGCTGCTGCACCATTTTCTCCATAAATTCTCTCACCAAAGTATCAGATGCTCTCTGACAGAAGCAAACAGTATCGCCATGCCAAATAGCTATTCTTTTAAAATACTTGTAGAAGTCAGTTTGGCTTCGAGTAACACGTTTACCAGAGTAACACGTTTCTGGCGCGTTTTATGGAAATTAAAAAGTTCAGAGTCGTTACACGAGCCTCGTGATTCAACTCTCGAGCATTGTCCTCTCGAAAGAGTTTCCAGACTCTCTCTCATCTGACTTCTTCTTCTCTTCGCGTCGTCCGACGAACGACACCAAAGGATTACCACCAGAGAAGGACGTTTACAGAGAAGCAGTCGAAGGGATTGGAAAATTTCCATGGCGAACTTTCGCCGTAGCTCTGTGCTACGGGAACAATGTCCCCCGATCCGAACGTTTTAATTTGATGATTCCTCGAGTAGCGACGTTTACCGTGAACTACCGTGAACTACGAAATTACTTGTTTCTTCCGATTCGACGAAAGGAAGATGTCATGGTTGAACAAAGAGGAAGAAGTTCCTGGGCGGGACGAGATCCTTTCTCATTGAAAGGTTCGGTCCCTTTAAAAGCAACCGACTGCTGTTCCTGCAACGTGGAAAACAAAGGATCTTTCCATCTGAGTGTTTCTATTTTTTGTGTCTTTATACGTGTGTGTTTGTATACGTGTAGTCGTACGTGGAGCAGTCGCTCGCGAAAACCCATTGTTCGCTCGCACGACAACAAACCTCGACGAAAATTCAACGTAGGGAAAACGGACGAGGTAAAAGTCCGGTGTTAAAAGTACGTAGTCGTGTCCGTCCCTTTGACTTGTCTGTTCACTTTGGATGTAACAAAGACAATCGTCTTCTCGAGACATACCACCTGACGTGAAGCTTTGCCCTGACCTCGCGAGCACGCTCGAGCTGCATTTCGTCTGCGTTCTCGAGGAGACGTCAGACTGACGTCGCGTCACGGAATAACAGCAGGTATGCATTCGCCTGACGCTGCTTGATGCCACGTTTGCACAGTGACAAGTGGATCGTCTGCGGGGGTGTATTAACGTCCGTGGAGAACCGAGACTACTTGTAGTTGATACACGTTTCGGATTGGAATGAGGTATTTGTGTAGTGATTTTCTGCGAAATTTGGAGGAATACCGAAATTGATGCGAAATAAATAGGGGAGGAAAGAATAGCTTTTTGTGTCATTTCACGAGGGAGAGTAAAAAAGAAACAGCTGATTCGGATCGTTTCCTGCTTCATTCTTTTCTTCTTTTATTCTCCACTCGTTATGTTTCTGTCTCAGTCCTTCTTTTCTGTTCATACATATCTCTTTGTCTATCCTTTAATCAGATTTTCTGTGAAATCTCTTTTCTTGTTTCAATAATCGTTCAATTCTCTGTCCACTCAATCACGAAATAAATTCACTTATAGCAAACCTGAGTCTTATTGTATCCATTGTTCATATCGGACAATAATCACCGAAAAAAAGTCTTTATTCAGTTGTCATTCTCACGTCTTCAATTACACGGTACGCATAATCCACGGTGAAATGACGTGAAACCCCAAACTTCCGTCCAGTGACGTAATTAAACATACAGCGTGAGTGTACGAAACAAGGTATCATGCGGGAGTATTTAATTTCACGCGGAACAAACGAGGCGGCAGGGTTTTTTAGTGAACGCGAGGCACATATCCAGCGTATCCTTTGAATACGCATAGCCACGCGTGTACACTGAGGGAGAAATTGCAACAAAGGTACAAACACGGGTGTCCTTTCTCGCGTCGCGTTTCCGCGCGAGATCCGCTCGCTCTGTTGGGCGAGTGCACACGCATGAAAAGTCGACGATACAGGGTGGAACTCTCTTTTTTCCTTTCTTTTTTTTTCTTTTTTTCCAACGGACCGTGCGCCATGATCTCTGGCCATTTAGCCAACGAGCCGGGTTGGCTGTGAGTCATCTTTCCCTTTCGTCGGTTCTCTCCCTTCTCTGTGTCCTTGATGCATTCGATGCGTCGTCGTAACTCTTGTCCCATTCAGTTCGAGGCGACCGTAAAATCGAGCGTTTCTTCGAGCCGGCCAACCGACAATGGTGATTTATGTCGGCGGGAGGAACCGCGACGTCT
>NW_017100427.1:3690368-3696307 GCF_001263275.1 Habropoda laboriosa
CCACGAGCCACGCTTCCCGTCACGAAGCGCGTCTCACTGTGACAGATTGAAAGCTCGTTAATCTGTTACTTTTTATTCGCGGATATTCCAATTTTGGACATGTTGTTTATTTTTTTTTTTCTAATGGAAATTGTTTCGTGGAAGTGTAAAGTGTGTTAAATTTATTTATACAAATATAAATTTCTCTCTTATCTAACCCTTTGAAATGTAAGCAATGTTTCTTAAGTTTCCTAATTTACGAGTCAATATGCCGAAAGAAAAATTCTACTTTTCCTCGTTCTGTACAATTTGTACAAAGCACAATTCTCTCCAGTTTATCTCGTCGACTTTTCCACGCGGTTCCCCGGCCATCCGTAACCCTCGACGAAAATAAATTAATAAAAATTGCAATAAACCACAGTGGTCGTATATTCGAGCGCAAAAAACTGGCGCAAAGAGAGACAGAAGAGGTGGTTTGCGGGTACGTTATCCAAGGAAGCGATAATCCAGAGCGATACGTCGCGAAAATACGAGAGAAAGAGAGGAGAGAGAGAGGCAGTTGAGCTTGAAAATAACGCCGCGTCGTACCCGGGTACCGGATATTAATATCTCCAGGATGGCGAAATCTCGAAAAAGAGGAGCGAACAATGGCGTCAGGTTCACGGAGGTCTGGCCTGGACAGGCTCTCGACGTAGCGATGCCTCGTCCCGACGTAGTACGAGTACTTTTATCTCCGGCTAGTGGGCGCGAAAACGTACTCGCCAAGTATCCGGTGCCGCATCCGGCCCAAAGGGGTCGAAGAAGGGCTATGCTTGCGGGTTTTAGTCCGTGAGTTTCGGCTCTCTGTTATCGGTGGTCTGCCGCTAGGGGAAGTACGGACATTTAAAATGCAGATTAGCGCGTGAGAGCCCCGCCGAGGAGCGTACGTGAACGCAGACGTAAAAAAAAAACTAGAGAGGGCTGGCCACAACCGCGATGCCACCGCGTAGATAAAGTCACCTCCGAGCTTCAACCAGTCCGCTAATTTATTGATCCGTGATTTATTGGACAGGATACGCCCCGTCGCGGCCTTAATTGCCGCGCGAGAACTTCGACGGACTCTAATAGGAAGCGGCGGCCCGCTCAGACGATCGAATTCCGTATACAGGGGTTGTTTTTCACTGGTATATACGCATCGTGTGTTTCATCATGGGGGAATGAAAATTTAACTGTCGATTCTGGGGCTGATTCTGAAGATGAAAGTGGTGTGACGTTTTGCTGGCAGATTTATGCTTGAGGAGATACCGATAGGGGAAGTTCAATTTGTCATCTCGCGTCTGGGTAAATGAATTTTTATGGACCAGTGTTTTTGTAAATTTGGAACTTTTTTTTAAATAAAACATAATAGTGCAAAAAATGAAGTCAATGGACTTCAATTCATTTCATAAAGACTCATTCTCTGCAATATTCAACTGCACGGTTTACCGTAGAGATTCAAAGGGGGCAATTGATCAGCCACCGACAAGTCCCTTTCTCCTGCGCGGTGAAAGCCGGAAGAGAGGTCATTTACTCTCTTTTAAAATATTACCGACCGATCCCGGCGTTGGTAGGAAAGTGAGCGACTTCGGAAATCCAGGCTGAGAACTTGTCGAAGTTTACCCGGCCAATCGTCGCGGGCACTGTAGATCCTTTCGCGACTTATCGAAGCCGAAGATCAAAGAGCCGTCCCGTAACTCGAGGCAAACCGTCGTGATTCCGAGGTAAACCAAGAAGATCCAGTCTAACTTGAGAGAGAACCGACTGGTAGGGCTGTGTAAACTCAAGACCCAGCAGGTGGCAGGTGGTGGCGTTAAGCCGGCTCCAGAACTTGTCGATTTACCCACGGTGTAACGAGCTTAAAACACGAGTCGCTCGACCTACCATCGCCACCACCGTTCTCGTCCTTCGTCGAAACCTCGTCGTCAACTATCGCTCCTACCCAAACATTCTCTCTATCCACCGACACAGAGTTTCTCTATCTCTTTCGTCCTTACCATCCTATCCATCTATCTATCCGCGAAGTCTCGCTACGTTTCTCTTTCGCGTCGGAAGCCACGAGCGTTTGGCAGTTATATGAAATACGAGGGTGGAAACTCAGTGGATGTGAGCATTGTCCGGTTGCACACCGTTCGAACCAGAGCTAGTAACAATAGACGGGGGTGACCTCGGCTCGATTGTCCTTTAATTTACGGGAATTGCAACCCCCTACCATCACCCATGTCCACCTACCACCACCACCGCCGCCGTCGCCGCAAGCACTCACGAACACCCCATCTCCAAACGCCCACTTTCCACCAGCCGATGGTACCAGAGCCCTCTCTTCACGCGTCAAGCTCGTTGAACGCGCGAACGCACGCCACGAGCTTAATTCGATCTCCATAATCGCTCGGGCTTTACATAATCGGGGAGTGCTAATACCGATTCCCGCTACAACCGATTCTCGCCATAGTCGAGCCGCGATTGAGCGGCACGGATTACACCTGCACGCCGATCTAGACTCAGCCACCGTGTGTCCCCGTGCTATCAATAGCGTGTGCAGGTGTATCGTTCAGGTGAAACACGGCGTTCGTCGGTTTCATAGACTATCCTTTTTCCCTGCTTATCGCTCGGTATCGTTGCTGGATTATTGGCAGCGTGGTTAATTAAATTTCGTAGGAATGTCCGATATATCGGCGCTGGTTCGTTTGTTGGCTATATACCTTTTTTTTTTTTCAAGAAAGGATTTCTGGGCTTGGAATTACAGGGGTGGAGAAATTTTCCAAGTTCTTCAGAAAAAGGTTTCAAAATCTGATGACTGAAGTCTAAAATGGGATTCGAGTTTTTTAATAATTGAATATTTTTTTGTTAATTAGTTGATCTTCGAAATATTAAAATAGAAATATTTTGAGATGATACGAAGCAGTGTGGTGCATGCAGAAACTAAGTTTTTATTACACATCTTGAAAACCATCATTCACGAATTCACTTTGCACCAACATCCCCATAAAAGATGACACCGCTGCTAACAGCATTATAGCTTGGGCGATTTGAACGGTTCGAAGACAGGAAATGGGGTGTTTCTTGCCCCACGAATTTCACCACTTCAAATAGAAATGATCGCGACGTGAGTCAGCCAGTGGCACGAGTGCAACGGAGCAAAACAAACGGGGCCGTGATCGGTAGGTGGCACTTGGTGACTGAGATCCGGATGATCTCTGCGTGGCTGTCGAGACGATTTCTTTGAGGGATAAATCCAACGATGGTGGAATTAGGATGGAGGGTGCGGTCATGTGCGTAAGTGCAGTCGAAGGATTCTCTCGTTGCGCGGGCCTCCAGCGCCGAACAATCGTTTTGCACCCTTCGCGCGAAACAGAAAATGTATCTCGGCTGACAGAGCTCAAACAAAGGGTAGGACACTCACGTGAGGGTCACCCTCTCTTCTCCTCTCTCTTTTTCCCGTCCTTAGTCTTCATCCCTATGTCCTCTAGCTTCCGCTCTGTCGCTGTGACATTAGCACGACAAATAGTCGTTCTCGAACTGTCAAAGGATTAACGTCGCAGCTTCATCTTGCGCATTAACGGCACCCTAGGCTGCAAGCGGAGCTCGTGGCTCGAGCAGACGAAAACGATGTATGTCTGGATATATTCCACGCTGACAGTTCATTTTTTAACCCTTTCAGGAAGACGGACTCATACAAAAATAGATTCGTAAATTTGGTTTAACCTTTTCGTTACAATGCTGTTGGTAAACAAGTATTTTTCGAATTACTCCGAACGGTAAATCTAGATTTAATCCAGCATCTCTAGACAAAAGTTGTAATTATTCAGAGCATTACAGGCCCATGTAAGAAATTTGCCGACTTTAATTGAACGGAATGTGCACGTAATTAAGGTTGTAAATGGGTAGCTGATTTATCCGAAGGATTACAACGTGTCCCTGCTGGAGTACTTTGCTGCTCGCGCATACACACGGAAGATTCTGTGCGGGATGAACTCGTCGAGTATCCCCGCGATTTGTCAAGAGATTAACGTCATACCTCAATCCTCCCATATCCGTTTGGACTCTTATAACGAGCAAAGTTTTCGCCGCGGTTTGCCTGGAAGCAGTTTGCTTCTGTAGGCGAACTTGCAAGCTGTACTTCGTGGAGTGCATACAACTGCGTAGACCAATTAAAACGTTGGCAAAAACGTCTGTTAGGAGAACGATTAGTAAGACGTACACCTTAAATCTCCTAATTTCACAATGAAGCAACAACGGTATTTACGTTGTTTTTATTTTATCAGCGAAAAAAAATATATATATAAATTTCCACCCGTACGTCGTGGAGATTTAACAAAAATACGCCTGACAGTTCGTTACGTCTACAACGCGTTTAATAACGAAGGATTCGTCGATGAACGTCAAAGGCGATTCAATTTTAATTGACACTAATTCCCGACAGAATTCAATTTCGCGATTTAATTAACATCGGCTCCGGGTGAGGGTGGGTACCAGGCGTCAAACACGAGCAATCTGACGGTCGCTTTCAGGCGACGCGCATTTTAGTTTCACAAGCCACGGTTTTTCGCCCGGTGGCCAATAGGGGGAGAGAGAGACGAAGACAAATAACAAGCCACAGTGCGCCGCAAGATTTCCCATCTGCGGGTACCAGCGTCGCCTGGACTTCGACAAAGTAAACACCGCTTCGGTCTCGTGGAAAAGACCAGCGAGAAAGCTCGTTAAAAAGTTTCCAAAGCCAGATACGTCCAACGTCGCGGGAGTCGGAGGCTTGGTTTCGCTGCTGCTGCTACTGCTGCTGGGAACTTGCAATCGAGAGCCACCAAGTACATACAATGTCGCTTTCACTCCACGACTCCGACTGCGACAAGAGAAGGCACGTTAAGCTTCTTCTCGGTCACCAGGATTACGTGATGGCAACTGGCTGTTTTCTGGCGAGAAAATTGAAGATTTGCTCGGTTACTTTTAAGTACTACGGTATTGTGCAACGGAGCGAGGTGAAATGGATGGACTGTGTAATAGTATCGAGTTGTACTGGTAGTTATCGGTGTGGAGTTTGGAGGTGTGCTGAATTGACTGATACTTCGAAGTGTATCTTCAATACTTTCAATTTTATAAGGTTTCATTTCTAATTCTAAGTTGTGTGGTATCAGTGTCACAATACTTTGTTGGTCTAATGCCTCAATATTCTAAAACAACAGTACGCCAATCCTCAAATATCTACAGTACTCCAATACAGTAAATTCACTACAAGAGTTAGTAAGTTTGGATTCTACAAGTGACAGTATAGATGGTCCTACGCCTAGGTCTGCGTCATTGCTGCGCCCATGTTATCTCGCTCGCAGTCAGTCAAGCCTGTAACGCTACACCAGTCGGTTTCCTTTACGAGATTTCACGGCTCCACCAATCATAATAGAAAAATATAATTTCTTTAATTTTACTTTTTTTCATCTGGAATTTTTTTTAACATGGTGAGATTTTTATGATGAAAATGATATCAAACACGATATAATTTGAACAACATTTACTTATTAACACGTTCACTGTCGTGCCAGATTTACAAGTTGCTGTCAGGCGGCCATAAGAAAATACATTTTAAGCATAGGATTATAATATTATGCTTTATAATTTTTTTTTTCAATTGAAAATAATGTCTAGCTAGCTATGACGTTCAAAATTTTTAGTTGACAACATTTATTTTATTTTAATTATTCTAAACATTTGAGACACTCCAGTCACTGATGACCACCATGGCCATATCGAGGAAACAATCTAATGTTAATACTTATTGAGTGATTAATTTAATTTCATAATATATCGCTTTGGATAAATTACCAAAACAAATTGCTAAGAAATTACATTAAATACCAGTACACATTATCCGTCGAATGTAGAGGGAGAGCCACCGTTTGGTTGCCAATTGTTCATCACATAGAGTCGGCCTACCTCCACGTAAAAAAAAAAAA
>NW_017100427.1:3700542-3720502 GCF_001263275.1 Habropoda laboriosa
AAAGAAATCGCGATCCGTACACAATTTCGCGCGACACTTCCACAGCTTCCTAAGTCTGGTGGGTCCTTCAGTTTGGCTTTTTGGTCTCTCAATCTGGCATTGGGTCCTTCAATCTGGCATTGGGTCCTTCAATCTGGCATTGGGTCCTTCAATCTGGCATTGGGTCCTTCAATCTGGCATTGGGTCCTTCAATCTGGCATTGGGTCCTTCAATCTGGCATTGGGTCCTTCAATCTGGCATTGGGTCCTTCAATCTGGCTTTTTGGGTCTTTAAATCTGGCTGTGGATCTCTCAATCTGGCTGTGGATCTCTCAATCTGGCTGTGGATCTCTCAATCTGGCTGTGGATCTCTCAATCTGGCTGTGGATCTCTCAATCTGGCTGTGGATCTCTCAATCTGGCTGTGGATCTCTCAATCTGGCTGTGGATCTCTCAATCTGGCTGTGGATCTTTAAATCTGACTTTGAGTCACTCAATCTGGCATTGGACCACTGGTGGAACCAAATTTCGAGGCTTGGAGGACTCAAATCTAGCTGATGGAACTAAAATTCAAGGCTTAGAGGATGCAAATGGTTCACTGAGGGAATTTCAGACTCCATGGATCTGAGAGGAAGATGAGATGCAACCAAGTCCATGTTGCAGTGGTCAGCTGTGAGTTCTGTGAATGGTGAGTCGCATATTTCCTTTTTCTTTTCTTTTTATATTCATTATGTATTATTTCCAGTTCAGAAATTTTACCACTTTCTTCCAGAATATACACTCGTAATTTATTTATTTGCAATGAATAACCCAATTTACTGATTTTCAGAAGTTACAAAATTTCTAATTTCTTAATTTTTACTAATTTTCAGAAGTTACAAGTATTCCTTTAGCTAGAAAAATTACAAAACGAAAATATATAATTGATGCGAGAGATTTGCTTAATGAACATTCTGTGGTAACCCATAGGTAACTGTGTCAAACAATTGTCACTGCTAATTATTATTCCACAATAGCCCATCGATCTATTCCAATTTATAATAAAGCTTCTACAGTTTCCACCAACTATTTCGAATTTTAGTTCAATTAGAAAATCAGGAACTATACCAATCCTCGACGTCCTTTGTCGAATACATATTCAGTAAGAAATTATGGAATATCCAAGTAAATCAATAGGATTCTTGACGTAATGACGAATCTTGTTAGTGGTGAATCTTAGGCAATTCGCGTCATTTCTTAAAAATTCTCCTTTTCCAAAATTAAACTAGCAAGTAAGCGAAGTTCTAAGTTAAGAACCGTGTGTGTGAGTTTTAATTTTAAGGATTGTAGTTGATAAGGTAAAATAAATTAGCCTAAGAAAATAAAAAATAATTCTATTCATCCGCCGATGGACGTCGTGGGATGCGTGCGTTTTACTTTTAAGTAGTCCATAAAATAAAATAAGTAACTATAAGATAGAAAAATTGTATCGAGTACAATGTGCGCGCTCTCTTACAGTGATACGCGTTTCTCATTCGTAGCTAATTACTAAAAATGCTTTCTACATTTTGCTATCGTCGATTCGAAACATAGAACATTAAATTCTCGATCACTCAGTTCCTGCGAGTTTATTCGCGACTTAATCACTCGCGAGTAGCGCGCGATACTCGCGAGTAAATTCGTCGTGTATGCTCGCTGGTTCTTTAGAATGATAGCGAATTTCTCGTTGCGCTCTGAATTCAATCTGACCGCGATTTATAATTTTTTGAAACCCTATCAAAGGAGAGCATTGAATTTTTCCAATCTTTAAATTAACTATGACAAAATGATTAGCGTTGCAATTTCGAATAAAATATAAGACACTCCTTAAAAATTTATGTTAAGAACACGAATTTTTGATAAAGTGTCTTATCTCCTTTGCTACGAATGAGAATCGCGTATCTCTGAAGATAGAGAGCTGCCAGTAGGGCATGTGTTTTTGTCGGGTCCCTTGCGTAGTCACCTCCTCGTGGTGGGACCTGGTAATTGGTATCCTTTTCCAAAGAAAATTCTCACTTTTGCAAAAGGATACCAAGCTAAGAACTACGCGTACCCGTCGACACTCTGATTCTCACACACAGTTGAAAGTTTTAACTTTAAGTAGTTCGTAAGATAAAGTTAGTTAATTCTAAGATAGAAAATTGAACACTATATGCGCGTTTCTTAATAAAATACTTTGAAAAGTTATTCAGATTCTATGGTAGATATGAAAGTTCCATTTAACATCAAATTTTAACATCGATCTGTCAATAGCAAATTAGCAATCAATTGCCTACGAAACACAAAGAAGAATTTCTTCAATTTTCTGACATAAAATTTCACAAGAAGTAGCAGTAAAGGAAGATTAAATAAGAAATGCAATTCTGTGACAAATTTTTCCCAAACAGTGTTTTTAATATGTTACACAATAAAAAGTTACTTAACGTGGTAAGATACTAATTGTTCAAATTATATCGTGTTTCATATCATTTTCATCAGAAAAATCTCACCAACATCCTAAAAAAAATTCCACATGAAAAAAAGTAAAATTAAAGAAATTATATTTTTCTATTATGATTTGTCGAGCCGTGAAATCTCGTAAAGGAAATGAAACATGGGCGCAGCAATGACGCAGACCTAGGCGTAGGACCATCTATACTGTCACTTGTAGAATCCAAACTTACTAACTCTTGTAGAGAATTTACTGTATACTGTACTTCAAAATTTTAATATACGAATACCCCGTTACACCAATATTCAAGTACTCCAAACTAAACACTCGAATACCTCATTACCAAATGCTCCAGTACTCTTATAGCCCAATACTAAACAGTCAAATACCCCACCACCCAATACCCCAATCCTCCAGTACTCTAACACTTCAATTCTTAATACTTCAATATCCCAATACACCAATACTCAAATACCTAATACTCTAATACTTGAATATAATAATACACCAGCATATAAATCCCCAAAAGTACCAAAATACCCGAATACTCCAGCACTGCAAGCATCCATCTTTTTCAAAATTCAAAAATGACCTGGGGACACACTAATCCTGAAATACCCCAATACACGAATGCTCCCATACACCATCACAAAGCACAGCAGTACAGCGGTATACAAGGAAACAAGAGGTGGAGGGATAACAAGGGAAAGCAAGATTTGTCCGCGTTCTTGTAAAGTTTCAGAGGCACGGCCGAAGTCGCGTTACTCAGCGGAGATTTCGATCGGGCCGTAGTGATCGAATCGCATTGTCGACGGAACCGCGAGCGATCACTACTACATCCGGACGGTCTTATCGATCTTGTCGATCTCACACAGCCGGTCGCCCACGCTTCAAGTTCGCGCTGTTTCTTTCATTCCCTTTTCCTGCCCTTTTGTCTCAACGCACGCGCGCTCGCGTTTCTCTTTCTTGTAATAATACAGCCCGATGCAAGCACCAGATTGTCCAGACAAATAACCATTCCGATCACAAGATCCAAAACAGGATCTTATACCAAGAAACACTTGAATACTATATTTGTCATCCGGACTATTTGTTCCATTTACGTTCGACGCTGTTCGAAATTAATTAATACTCCGCAATAGCGTAACGTACAATTACCAGTCATGGTACAAGCATGGTAAAAGCCGTGGTAGAATAAGTCGTGAACGAAGCCACCGTGTAGTGGATCAAGAAGCAAGCTAACCAAATGGAAAACGTTACATCGGCGTAATACTCGTTACCGAAGCCTGGCGTCGCACCGAAAGATATACGAGATGGCATAGGAATTTCATTTAATCCGAGGTTCCACGCGGTCGGCCGAGATTCGATTTATGGTGTAATCAGGCTCCGCGCGCAACTCTTCCCATGGACCGTAGCCGAGTCTCTTTCGTGCAACGAGCACACCAAGCCACACCACCAATCCAAACACGACAGCAGCCCTTTTGTACTCTCCTATGGTATACCATGTTCACGCACATCTAAATGGCTGCATTGGGAAAGGAAGAAATGGAATTCCCTGCATTGTCCGCGACCGCGGTTATGGTTATGCCCCTCCTTCCACCGCAATTTCCAACGTCTTCTTCCGCGGAGACCAGAAAGAAATCGCCGTGCCGAAACCGATACCAACGTGTGTCTGTCCCGTTCGACGAATCCAATGGGAATTTACGCAACGATAATTCAGAATACTCGACGTTCTCTCGAGTATTTGGGTGAAGATCGCTTGGATATTGGTTTTAATGGATTTTATGCGGTGATTTGATTTTTCAAGGTCTTTTTTGTCATTCTACTGTCTTTATGTGAGTATTGAATTGTGTTAGGGAGGCAGGAATTTTCTGGGAAATTGTTTGAAAGTAAATTGATAATAAAAATGGTAACCTTGCTAAGAGATTTAATATTAGCGTAATTAGACGTGTAGTTTCAAATTTTTGTACGATTTTAAATAAACAACGAAGTTAAACCTTCCGATAAAATCTATCAAACTACCCAATTTATCGAATAATGTCAAGCTCCTCTTAATAAAACTAGGACATCAACAACTCGAAGAACTTGATCAAATATTCCCAAAGAGCGTTTCCTCCTCGCGAAATAACTTTTCTTAAGACTAACAAATTGGGTCATCTGATAAATCCAAGTATCTCCTTCTTCCGACACAATCATCGTTATTTCTTCCCGGATAGAATAGCCGGAAACTCGGCGAGAACTTTCCATCATTGACAAAAGAAATGGAAACCTAAATACAAAGTTTCCCCCAATCCAGCATAAACCTCTACCAGAGCACGATTCAATTTCTACACTTGGAATCCATCTTGGTTTCCAGCTGAACAGTGACCGTGATACTTCCATCTCGAGTACACATTTTTTTCCTCCCTCGTCCCTCTCTCTCCCCAACGGCCATGGCGCACAATTTCTCTGCTGTCCGTCGCACAAAGCGTCGTTCTGCATTTCACGCGGCTGTATCTCCGTCAAGAAGAAAACTATTCCCCGGGACATGGTCTCGCGCGGAGGACCGCGACGATCAATCTCACGCATGACACCGAGCCTCGCGGAGTTAATTTACCGCGGGGGAAGCTTACGTATCCGTGTCTAATTGGAGAGCGTCTAAAAGAGCCAACACCTCCTCCGACCGCGTTCATCTTTTCACGGTTCTAAAGCGAAGGAGATCCGCTACGAAACTAGACTTCCTGGAAACTAACGATCGATTTGTCAAACAACAGCCGCACTTACCATTCATATTTCTTAATAATGGACTGCTGATTTTTTCACGCTTTTCAATTTATAAATAAAAGTTTCTCTACAATTTTTCATAATTTTTTAAAATATTCCTAATTTCAGGAGATAAGTTACTTTCTTGAAAAAATCGTTCGATGTTAATTAGCTTGTAAGAAGTTACTTTCTTTAAAAAATCGTTCGATATTAATTGGCCTGCGGAAAGTTACTTGCTCAAAAAAATCGTTCGATATTAGTTAGCCTCTGAAAAGTAAGTTGCTTAAAAAAATCGTTCGATATTAATTATCCCGTGAAAAGGCGGAGGACCTAAAGAACGACAACGCATTCTCACGAGGTAATCAGTGGCAGAGAAGGACCGAGCTCCTCGGCGATCTATCGACGGGATCGAACGGCGTCAATTACCGCAGACCTTCCGGCGAAATACGTTTCCGGCTGACGGCTTAACGGACGGGCCGAAATAAAAGTGGAGAGGAGAATTTAGGGGACAACGGGTGGCAGGGAAACACGTGAGCGAACGAGCCCACTGATCGATAGGATGCACTCTTTCTCGATTGATAAGGGTTCCTTCCATTTCGATGAAGAGGGATCACGATATAAATTTCTACCTCGATTCTACCTTTTTCCTCTTCCGCTCCTCGCACTTGCGATAGTGATTACAGAGACCGTGAATTCGCCTCGCGAAATACGGTTAGTCAGCTCAAAACACGCGAACGAGGTAATCGCTCAATTTGCATAATTAATGGGCAATTAAGCAACCGAGTCACGCGTTCTCTCTCCCTGGAGATTGCGAGCGCCAGTTTGCCGCGTTATCCGCTCTTGTTCGACGGATAAAATTCTCCGTGAGAGATCCTCTCTTCGTTGCCACGAAATCACTGCTCTCGACTGTGGAAATCGTAATCCGCGTGTTTTTATATAACGATACGCGGTGGAGATACTTTCTGTTTGCAGCGGGACGGTTTCGATCCGGTTTCGATACGAATCTCCGCCCCTACGAAACGAGCTTCAGCCACGAAACGAGCCGGTAGCACGGTAGGACAGAGGCAATAAACGAACTTCGTCTCTGGCAGATGAGGATCTTCCGTCATCCATCGCCAAGAAAGAAGATATCTTCGCCTCGTTCCTACAGCTGCTAGCTGGAATTAACGCTGATTGTGAGCTCGAGGGATCATTCGTTTCTTTATTGCCAGTCGTTCAATTCCACGTTAGTCTGGCGAATTTTTTTCATACTTTGAGAATTTGTCATTTTTATTGCGTGTCTGTAATTTTTCAAAGTCTCGAACTACTGAAATCTCATTGATAGATTTAAGCCAGAGTTTAAGCTAGTGATCCTAATTTTAGAATTTTTGTTTTAAGTAAAGCACATAGACTTTTCTCTAGTTTCATTAGTGCGTTTGAAACGAATGCTTAACCTCTACCATATTTTTTTCTAAAGCCTTCATTGTTAATTAGATAAATAGAAATTAAATTACGAGAATTTAGAGTTGAAGAAATATTTTTATATCATTCTAAATGATTTTTAGAATTGTAACAATGACAGAATGAAAATTCTGACGTAGGAAAATGGCAGAATGAAAATTATAGTCAAAAATAATTTTTGAGTGGGAAGAATATCTTTTATCCTTCGGAAATGCCAATATTTTGAAACGGATGATTGCGAAAGAATATTTTTCTCATTTAATAAACCGGGATTAATTATTATTGAATTATTAAACGTTATTTGGGTGATATTTTACTCGAACGCGTGATTCATTTGGCTCTCTCTCTCTCGCTTTTCCTTTTTTAAATAAAATTCTCGGTTCGAAACGGCTCCCGTACGTTAAACAATTCCTGGAATTAATTCCGCGCGCGACACACCGCGAAACAGACAATCTATTTGCATATCGGTTACATAACACGAGCTGCGCGCAGGATTCAATTAATAGCCATCCGTATAATAGACTTCCACTGCACCGATGATCCAACTAATCGCGAGAACGATCCTCTAGATAGCTTTTCACGCGAACTGGAAAATTGCGAGCAACTGACACTCCACGCTGGCTGAATAAAAACCGGATGGGAAAAAGAGGAACTTTATAGTCCTTCGACGAAAAAAAAAAAGAGGGAAAATGCAAGCGATACATTAACAAATGTAACTGAATAAAAAATCAATTTGTTACACTTTTTGTGGTCACGTGAAATTCGATACGAACAAAAATTGGGCGATATTTTCACGATTTTATTAGTATGAAATTTTGATGCTGTATATTTTTCGTATTACACAGACTTGTTTGCATATGTGATATATTGTAATATTAAGTTGTTCCAAAAATAATATGAATATTTGAAAGAATACGGTACAAATTTAAAAAAATACAATTTATGACAGATACAGATGATAAATAAATTTGTTTATTTATTCAAAACCATAGAATAACTACAATTTTTTAAACGTCGATAAATTCTGAAACATTTTTACTAAATTATCAAAATTAATAACAATTCTTCTCAAATTCACACTCAATAAAACAATACACCATTTCCATCACAGAATCTTTAATAACCCCAAACCATTTTAACGATCGCACTCGACCAAAGGCTTTCATTAATTTTCACTTCTCACGTTAGAACCGTGAAAAACTCATTACCGAACTCCGTACACAATTCCGCATAAACTCACCTATGTTCACGTTTCCGTGGTTACTTTCGTGACCCAGATAAAGGCGTCACGAAACAAAGGAACGCCTACACGGCTCGTTGATGGACCGACATACCGCTGATACACGTTCGACGATTCAATAAAGGGGAGCTTAAATCGTCGATCTGGTGCGAGTCGTTGACCGAAGCGGGCCGGATCCGAGGCGTCTCCCGAGGACGGTGATTAACGAGCGAGAATTAGGCAAAGACCCTGATGAATAATTATACGCTCTCTCCACCCGTCCTCGGCGAGAAAGTCTGGCGTGCACACGCGTTCCAACAGGCGAAGAAAAGAACACCGAGAAGAAAGGAAAAGAGAGAGAGAGAGGGGGAGAAAAAAAAGAAGAGGCAAAGAAACAAACAGAAAAAAAGAGGAAGGAAGAGAGACGGGAAGACGAAGGGTGAACTGATAGAGGAACGGTCCGAAATCGAGATTAATCGACGTTGATTGAAAGAAGCTGCTCGTACCACGAGCCACGTAAAGAAAGGGCGACCAAGAGGAAGAGCAGACAGACGTCGACTGGATCTCGCGAATTAACGCGTTGCTCGAACCAGGCTGCCCTCCAATACAGAGATTGCTTCGATCTTGAACGACTCTGACGAACGATCATTAATCAACGAGAGGAAGAAGAACGACGGAGGTACCAGTCGAAGATTTGGGAAGCCTGATGGATGAAGACAACGCGCGGTCACTCACGCTGACGATTTTGATTCGTAAAGTGCGTTCCCATGCTGCACGAGATTTCACCGATCTTGTTGTCGTTTGTCAGCCGTTGTTTCTTCACGCTCTTTCGAAACTTTCCTTCCACGCCATCGAACGTGTTCCCCCTTATTCTCTTCCTCCTTGTCTTTGCTCGCGGAGAAAAATTGATACATTGCTGGCTTCGTGTTCGATGGCTGGTTAGAACGTTACTGTTACGAGGTAGTTTTCTTGGGATATGTTCGAAGTGTAGCTTTTAGTGTCTATTCTTGTGGGTCGTTAATTAAATTAATTCGTCGAGGTAGAAAAAATATTATTCCCAGGGTAGGGATTTTCATCAACCGGTAATATTCATGCAAATGAGCAGAAAATGTGATGATGATATTCGCAAGGCAAGCATTGTTGAGGTTGTAAGAACGTGTTCTAATGCAAGCTCTGCACTTCGATACAATCTTGTAATGTAGCGGCTGTTGATACAAGATAGTCTATTGTTACAGCCTGGAGATTTTAATCTACATATATATTATAGGTCAGGCTGTAGGTACAGTGTTCTCTCGAACAACGAGGTTTCGATTATACGCGGATTTTTTTTTTTAATTTCGACGTCATTTTACTCTCACGAAAGTTCTCTCAAGAATACGAAATTGTTTTGAGTTTGAAAAGCAATTGTTCGACAGCAGTATGATTTTGTATCTATTCGAGAGCAAGTTACTCTCTCAGACAGTTACTCTCAGACAGCGTTCACTCGCGAGAAATACTCTCGAGAGCAACTCGCGATTATACTTTCAAAAGAACGTCTAGCTGCGTGTTTGGCTCGATGTAAACACAACGACTCTGGCTCGCGTTTCTTATGTTTGAAAAAAATTTCACGAGTTTCACGCGATGTTATGATACGAGAGGCTAAGACCAGGCCCATATCACGCGCGATAGGGTGACTCAGCCCCTAGGTAAACTGCGCGTAAACATTGTACAGAAATCGGGTAGGACGATATGTCCTCAGTCAGTGTTTACGAGGCAGTCGAACGAGTGCCTCGACGAACGACGCCTATTCCTCGCGATCACAGTCTTGTAGAAATACAGTGCTTCCTCGACCAACGCGGTTTCGATTATACGCGGATTTCGAATCAATTAGCATAATTAGCGTATTAGTTAGTGTGAACTAGTTTCTCGCAATTGCCGCTGTGTACAAGAAGAAGCAGTGCAACCGAATTCAAGCAGACAACGAACAGCCGAACTTTGGAGAAGAATCAAACGACCAGTGCGACAGTTTCACGGTCTTTATACGCGTGAATAATGTAATTGCGTAATGTGTATGTGTGTGTATATGCATACACAATCGAATAATTGAGTTAATTGAGAAGAGAGAAGAGCCTACGCATTGCTAATTAGATTAATTATTGTTATAATTTCGTTTTATCGTGTCCAACGTTTATTTTTGTTATTTTTTTTATGGAAGAAGAACAAAACAGTTTCTTACTGTTTTTTCCCCGAGACTTATATTTTTTCTGGGGAAACATTGCTTCTGTTTTATCGTATCCTACGTTTATTTTTGTTATTTTTTGTATGGAAGAACAACAAAACAGTTTCTTACTGTTTTTTCCCCGAGACTTATATTTTTTCTGGGGAAACATTGCTTCTCAATAGGCCGTTAAACATGCGATACTTCGTTTGTTATTATTTCAACAACAGTATGTGGGAATTGAAAATATTCAGGTAGTTTTATGGTTATGACACGCAGCGTATATGCATACGTATAAATATATGTGTATTGCACGACGTACCTAACCCTCGAGTTTTTCGAGGGAGTGTACCGTGCACGAAGAGTTGGCGTTTCATTTTAGAAACGGAGGATGTAAGAGAAATGTTTGGGTACATTTTTGAGGTGTCGTTTTAGGGTAAAGCGTAACATTAAATTTGAACGTGGACAAGTAACAGGGTGAGGGCTCCATCCCAGAAATTCGAAGAATGGAAATGATGAAACTTTGGGAATATGCGATTGTTAGGGACCTTCCCTCGTGGATCCCTTGGATTTCTGACAGCTTTCAGGTAACACGACATGAATACAACTCCGCCTTAAGCGTGGTTCAACACTTTACAATTTTACTTTCTCGAAAATCTGCAAAATTAAGCTACAATTTAACACAGTACTTTATTATTTCTTTAATTTTCAATTACAAAAAAAACAGCGATCATTTCGTGTATTTTTCACGAAAAATTTTCATTATATTCTCGTGAAAAATATCTCGTTTGTTATATTTTTCGATACGAAGTACGAAGTAAAATTTTATTCGTGGCGATACCGTTGCACCTGAGTGATTCGGTAGGAAGGAAACGAAGGTGTATCTGGAATGCTTTCAATTTTTCGCTTCTCTACGAGGGTGTAATCGGTGTGAACGTTGCTTTACAGACAGCCCGAAAGGGACGCGAATTTATCTCGTTCCCGGGGACAAAGTAACCCTACGGGCTGCGAGAATAAATTATCGTAATCCCTCATGGGCTTACGTCTCCCGCTACCTGTTCCCGCGGATTTACATTCGAATTTTTCCGATTTACATTTTTACAGCAGCCGACAAAAAAAAAATACTCCCGTGACTATTTCCGCGATTCATCCGAACGATTATAACCCCTTGTGCTCTCGTTAGCTTCCATCAAACGTTGTTCGTCACATACTGCATTTCATTCACGTGCGAGTAAAAAAAAGAATAGAATAAAATGAAGCAAAATAAAACGATAACATGCATAAAATACATCGTTGAACGCACTCGATCGTTACCGTGTGTGTATGCGGTTCGGAATAACTGAAATTTGTCTATTAACCTTGACAATTTTTGATACAGAAATAATTCTATTAAGTACAGGAGAAATTTTAACAATAAATTTATAAAGAACGTTGTTGCGTCGTGGACTTTGATCAAGTCTTATGACCAGGAGTTCTGGCGCAGGTTGATGATATTGTGACTTTTTGGAAGACCGAATTTGTTTACAACAAATTCGATCCCCGGTACTTAACGAATGTTTTATGGTCCCGAGTGTTTTTGGGACCTATTGTCCGAGTGTCGCGCTAGTGAGTTATTGAAACTTCGTTGTTGGGTTAGATGTTTTTCTTTTGATTCGTTGATGTAGATGTTTAGTTGAAATTCGGTTATTCTTTTTTTGACGATGTGTCTCGTGCACTCGTTTTAATGTGATTGTCGGTTTTCAGGTGTGTAGATGTACACACACACATATATTGGTGGTTGTGTTATGGAGGTGGAAAACGTGGTGTCGACGAAAACTGTGTTGTAAACAAATTCGAATGTTTTATGGTCCCGAGTGTTTTTGGGACCTATTGTCCGAGTGTCGCGCTAGTGAGTCCACGGGGGGTATACTGCGGTCTTAAGAACGTCGGCACCTCGGTCTGGCGGTCAAATGTGACTAAGTGGCTTATTACTATAATCCGCCGAACCGAGACTTCGTTGCGTCCTCATCAGATCGCAACAAACGTGTAAATAACGATTTAAAAAATGTGCTCTACATGTTATTCACTCGTTTGTTATAAATTTATTGTTAACATTTTTATTGCAATTAGTAGAATCATTTCTGCATCAAAAATTGTGGAAGTTAATAGATAAGTAGCCCTTTAATTTGTGCCCTTTAATTAACTCTTCAATTTTGGCCGATTCGACTCACACTCGGAGAATCTTTCCAACGAATATTGTCAGCTGCAGAAGATTTCTAGCTACTGTGAAAATTTCATCTAAACATCTGAAAAAATGTAGCGACCACAAATTTTTTAATAAAACCTTACATCCTCCTGTTTTCCCCATGATATCTTTAACAGTATCTACACAAGCGTCTTATGCTGAAAGCAAGATGATTAAACCACAGATTGGGCACTTCTATTATAGTACGATATAAAAGTTACTTCAACAAAACACCCGAAAAAACCATACATTTATCGCTTTCACAAACGTACAGCGCGTTAATCAAACGAGAGCCATGATTTTCCCCAATTTTTTCCTCAGCAAAAAAAAAAAAGGAAAAAAAAGAGAAAGAGACACATTTGTTTGGAAAGAGATGCAGTCGTTGGGCAGTGGCAATGGCGTAAAATTCAATCGAGTCAGAAGCAATTAACGAGGCGACCAGTCGAGGCGTTGGCGATACATCCGCGTAATTTATACGAAACAGCGAGCACACGCGATACACCGGCCTCTGCGTGGCGTGCATACCGAAAAAGCAACGTAAGTCCACCATCACCACAACCACCACCACCACCACCATCTCCGTCATCTTCTACCTAATTATTTTTTTCGCGTGCACCGTGACGTCCAACGGGGCAATCTTCGATCTAAGATTTTATGAAGACACGTACCAAGAGCTCGCATGCTGTGAATTTATGATCGTGGCCTCGTCTATACCGTGGTCGCGCGCACGCCGTCCACCGGGACCACAACCATGTTCCTTTGGAAGTTCGTGTTTCCACCTACGTCCCCCAGCTTTCTCTCCCTCGCCACCCGCCACGCTGAAGGGGACGAGACAACGAATCGTCCGAAATGACACGGTCCCCGTGTTCGAGCAATAATGTCGCCGCTCGGGATCCTACCTACGCTGTGTCCCCTCTCTTCCTTCCTTTATTCCACGTCCTTCGTTTCCTCGACCTTCGAGGGACACTGTCGCGTTGGGCTTCTTCTCGATTACGGCTTCTATCGAATTATGCTAACGCGCCGCACCACGCTCGAACACGAATTCTCGACGTGATACGCTCGTTCGCGGAATGAATTGTGCCGTTACCGAGTCGCGTCCCGGATGTAAGAGCACTCTTTTCTCTCTGCTTTTTTGTTTCTTTTTGGTTTTCTTCCTTTTTTGTTTTATTTTTTTTTTTTTTTAGGGGGAAAGAATGGATGTTTGGGGAATTGTGACAAATTGTGTACAGTAGAGGAGACGAAGTATATTTGGGGCTTTTGTGTTGAACGATGGATCGAATTGGTAGAAATTTTTGAAATTTGAAAAGTGCAAAAGGGTGCCCCAAGTCCCAAATTTACAATAAATCTACAGAATATCCCATATTTTCTTTATTACCTTTTCTTGAATTATTGTGTATCGAATATCATCGCTTCAATTTTTAACTCACTTTTCAGCAAATATTGGAACACCTTTTTTCAATAAGCGTAAGATTTGGAATATTCAAAATTTTAGTAACTTTAAATATTAATTTTATTCTGATGCAAAAAGTAATGTCAACAACATTGTTAACGTCCATTTTTTTCAAAGTAGGGCAACTGTCCCAGATTTACCCTACACCTTTATTCCTCATAATTGTTTCGATCGTAGGAAACAAACTCACCCTGGCGTAAAGAAGTCGAGCGGAAAGTTTCGAGCTGGGAATCCTAATCATCGGTCGCGAGGCGCTTTGTCGAGTCGGTTAATTCTTCTCTGTCTGATTTCCCATGCCTGTCGCGAGTCCGCTGGCAACGGAATCAGGGAGTCGCTTTCACGGACTGTCTGGGTCCCCGGAGAAATCATTCGGAACACCTGCGCTTAGAGTGCCAATAACTGTAGAGTTTACTACATCATCTTTACTCGCACGAACCGTTCCACGCACTTCCTTCTCCTCTCCCTTATCTTCGAGAAAAGAGAAAGCATCTTGTATTATTTACCGATGTCTGCCCGGCATCGTATCCTTTATTAAAGGATGCGTACGCTTTGATGCAACGTCTGAAACTCGATAGAACCGACTTCGACGCTCCATTATTTATTAATCTCCCTCTTGGAGGGGAGCACGTGCCTTTCTCGTATCGATTGCAACGATCTGCATTGCTGAACAGCGCCGTGGAACGAAACGCTTTTAAAAAGTCCCGGATGCATCCAGCCAATTCTCCCCATTTCACCGAATTTCAAAGGCGGAATCGTGTCTCAACTTTTACCTCACAACGATGAACTTTTCTTTCCTTCACACATCTCAGAAGACTCTAATTTCAAGATTGAAAATTAAAATTGCGTGTTCTCTGACTCAAGAAAATTTTTCGTCTCATATTCCGTGAAAAACTTTATTTTTAAAATTTGAAGATTCTACCACGAAGACTTTCCATCAATTTCCAAACCGAAGTTCCATAAAATTTCAATAAAAATTTCAGAATTGTACCATTATTCCCTTCACAGCCTATAGAAACTCGCCTCGACGATTAAAATATTCCGAGATAAGAAACTCAAACAACGACGGTCGTTTAAAGCTCCGCAAGGATCAATTTCAATCTGAAACTTTGTCCACTTGCACAGTTTCATTTCCTCCGCCTTATTTCCTATTATTCGATAATCGTGCACAGTGTCTCTCCGCCTATCTCCACTTCTAACCCCGTTTCCTCCAGAAAGAAGAGAGAAGTTTCCATTATCGTGGACGATCAACCGGCTAAAATTACGAGCTGCGACTCCCAGAAGCACCCTGTGGTGAGCGAGTGATCCTGACGGTCCGAGGATTACGAACGCTCGCTATTTCGGCCAGAGAGGTCGAGATAAGCGAGAGAGATACAGGGCAGAAAAGGGTGAAGGTGAGGTGGAGGGTGCAAGGAAACGTGGCAGGAGACGTTGTGCATACGAAGTGGCTGCTAGTCGAGATATTAAAGTAACTCCTTCTCTAAGCTACCCAGCGCGAACAAATGGCTGGAAGTGTTCTGAAGTCGCGGCTGGATGAGTGCAAATTATTTTTCACCAACGTACCCCCACACTCTTCCTCGATTGCTCTCATTTTCCCTTGGATCGAGTCCATTGTGGCTCACGAAGGTCTTTTCAGGTCTCCATGACGATCACCGAGGTGATTGTTTTAAATTAGGTTGGTTAATTAAGTGGAATATTTGTTCGAAAATTTTGTGAAATGAAGATTGAAGTTTGCTACCAAATGTATTTTAATTTCATTGAATTCCAAACGTGATATACCCCATGTATTGATACAATAAAACAAAGTGTTCTGCTTAATTCATACTTGATTCAATTCTGAATTAATATTCTACAGCCAATATATTATATTTTCAATTACAACTGAAACAATCTACTGCAGTGCGAGAGATTAATTTAATAAAAACGACCACAGAGTATAGGGTGGAGAGGAATGAATTGCACAACTGGGCGATGGTGATTTAACTTGTAAAAATAAATGGAAAATATGAAATGAAATTTTTTTATAAGCAGCTTAGTTTTCGAGATAATTGAATTTAAAAGTTGATTCTTATGGAAGAACTTTCTTCTATATTTTCGATTTATAGAATCACGTCCAAATAACTGCCTATGGCTGCACTTCATTAACTCTTACGTGACAACAATCGGTAAAATTTTATCTTGTATGCTCTTATTTTTATGCACGTATCAAAGATAAAAAGAAGAGAAACTTATCACCATTTCACACACGAGTTCGTCGAAGGTATCGAAATCCAGGCTCATTGTTATTCCTCAGGGCTGTTCGACTTTGCCCGTTCGCGAGCTCTATCGAATCGGCTATGACCACCTCTCCAAACTTCCATCTTTCGTTTCTTTTCATAATTCCACCGAGGATCCAATTTAATCCGTTCGACGGAAAGTTTCTCGTAACCGTCGAGATTCGTTCAAGGCTTCCAGTGATTTAAGTCGCTCGCGGGACGAACATGTTAATAAACGAGCTTCTGCAAAATGGTGGACGTGTCATCTTTTCCGGAGGGTGAAAACGTAGCCACGAATTTCCGGGTCAAACCCTCCCTCTTTTCTTCGCGCGAACACCTGAGCCACGGAAATCAAAGCGTGACTATCGCGAAATGAAATCCCAGCCGGGACCGTCGCCACCCTCGAATTACTCGGCCACTGTTCGCCGGCTGTTCATTCGGACCAAGCCGAAATGGAGTCGCGTTATCGTGATTGAAGCGTATTACGGCGCCGAGGGGGTTGAAGTTTTGCCAGAGAATTTCACGTGTGGAACGTTTGACTGATGAGAAGTTTCTGGGGGAAGCTTTGTCTAATGTTCTTCGATATTCGTGTCTGCGTTTCTTTCTAATCCTTTCATATCACAATGTTAATTTATGATATCCCTACATTGAAATTTCGCTGGAAAATTTCATATGCAGAGCGTTTGACTGATGAGAAACTTTTGAGTGACGCTGAATTTCAAATTTCAAATTTTGCCGCTGAATTTCACGAACAGAGAATTTGATTGATGAGAAATTTCTGAATGAAGATTTGTCTAATATTTTTCGATATTCGTGCCTTGATACCTCAATGTTAATTTAAAATGAAAAATTTCTACCTGAATCTCCCTGCAAACTAACGAAACACAGATTAAGCGTCAAAAAAGGAACACGGAGAGGAAGAAAGTGTCTAGAATCCAAGTATAAAAAGAACCTCGCAGGAGAAACTTTTCTCGTCGAAGAAATATTCACCGTGAAACGACCAGCCTTTATAAATCCGCGGAATAACAGTTCGGCGTTCTCGCGGCTAGAGAGAAGAGAAGCGAAAAATAAGGAAACTCGTCGTTGCAGTGACCGTTGCACGATGCACGTTGTTGCAAACCGCTCGAGCCAAGGAGGAGCGGCGTGAAAATGCTCGGGTCAGCTTGAAAAATTAAGGTCGGCGAACTTTAAAATTTGCAGCGAGGCGAGGGCCAAGGAAGGTTATTAGCGAGTCGTCAAGTTCCCTCATATTTCACGCGGTTGACGAAGAATTCTCGCGTCAGGGCGAACGTACGCTTTGAGGCGACAATTAAAATATCTCTGAGACATAACCGTGTCTGCGGCATGAGCTGGCACACGAGAGAGAAGAACACGAAGGAAGAGAGGGAGAGAGAGAGAGAGAGTTGCACACCTCCGAAATAAAACGAGCCGAATTTCTGGCCAGAGTCTTCAAAGAATGTTCTCCGTCAACGATGGTGCAGGGGCAGAGGCGAGGGGAGAGACATGGCGGAAAAAAAGCGGCACGGCAATTAAGCGAGATAGAGCCACGGGGACGCGAACTGTTTTAACCCCGTTTAATTGTTCCTTTAAGCGTCCTAAATATCCCGGTCGGAGACCGTAAACAAAGGTAAAAAAATGCGGATGAAAAGCATGCGCAGAATGTGTGCCGGTTCCCTCTGGTTCAAAGTCGACCAGACGATTGTTCCGTGAAATAATGGTGAATTAATTCGACGGCGGTGCGGCGTGTATGGTGGTCAGAAAGGGTACCTGCGGGGTCTCCTAAATGGTGATTTTTAATGAGATTCGCTCTTATGTTGAACTTATTAATGGCCTTGTTAAGAGAACCTGAATTCTTTGTATTTATTATCCTTCATAGTCTGCACCGGGGATATAATATGTACCTACTTTTTGTACCTTGATGTATCAATCAGGTTTTGGTCACTGATACGTTGATTTGTGTATATAACAAATTTTTTATTTTTTAGGAAATATATTTTTTCTTATATTGAGCCTCAAAGGGTTAATAAGCACCGTTTATAAACATTTGTATATATGATAAATGTTAGCTATTTTAAAAAATCATATATTCCTCTTATATTCAGCTTCAAAGGATTTAAGGCTCGATATAAGAAAAAATAGGTTTTTAGAAAAAGCTACCATTTATTACATATAAAAAACAATAAATCATTTCGTGAGTAGGTATATTGGTCACTTCAAAGTGAAAATTTCTTACCAATACAGCAATTTCAAAAATGGTCGTTCTTATTTTATGGTGAAAATGGGTTAGTTCAGCGAATTTTCTCGAAATTCACCCAGGAATATTTAAGCATCACTTTTTAATAAAATTCACATATAAGTGATGCTATCGTTTCGTTTAACTGTACCAATTCAAGCGCTTCAGCGACACGATACATTACGCTGTAGAATCTACGGCAAAGTGTGTTCTGCGCGATTGCCAGCGATAAACAAGCGCAACAATCGTCGATATTAAACGTGGATATTGAAAACGCGAGGTGGATGCGAAGACAGGAAATCGTTGGAAAGCTCACGCGACGAAGAAGGGAAAAGGAGGGTGTTTCCTTCATACGTGAAAACGAGCGGAACGCATTTATCTTCGTTTCAGGTGAATCGAGTGCGAATAACCGAACACCGATAACCCTAGTGCACCTGGGACGTCGATCGACTTATTTCAGACAAATCGACAGCAATGGTGCCAGGTTTTCGATTGATCGAACGAAACGCCTCGCTTCGTCGACGAAATCCTCCCTGGAGGATTCTGTTTTCCCTTCGACTTCGTCCTCTGGACTACGGTATCCTGGACTTTCCTCATGTACACGACGACCCTTCAACTCTGCAGGTGTCGTTCGTCCAAGAGGAATATGTTTCACTAGTTGTCCGCCTGAGTGGTCGTCGATTTATCTTTGTTCTGTCGTTTTTGGTGCTTCCCAAGAGGAAAATTGATTTTTGGGAGAATTTTTGGTTGTTTTGTAGGTTGTAGTAAATTTTTTTCTTTTTTTTTAATCATATCGTAACATATGAAATGCCCAATTTTGATTCGCAGCTTTAAATCACCATAACTTTTTTATTGCTAAATTTTCTTAATCAAAATAGGAACCATTGCAATCTCCACATTTTTGCCAAAGAGTGACAAATTTATTAATTCATACGTTATTTAGTATTTTCTATATTTGCTTGATGTGATCTAGATATTTAAAAAAAGGATAATCCGTGAAACGATATGCACCAAAAATAAATAAATAAATCTGTGACAGTGTGCATCCTTCTACTCTGTGCTCTTTTTCCCGTGCACTTAACGAAGGTATTAAATAAATATTTTCTCCGTCTCCAATAATCCCTTAATCGGCCATGAAAATATACACTTCAAAGAGCAACTTCGCCATAGAAAAATAAGTCGATTCATCGGCTCATCCACGAGACATCCGTCTGGCATGGTTGAAGGGAAACGAGTCGCGAAGAAGTAGTTCTTGGTCCTTTGTCGTCTGGAACAGGCTCTTGATTCCATCGGTAATGCGGCCTGCTCGCGGATATTCCGCGCGCGGCACAGTCTTCTCTCTTGTTCTTGTTTGAAAATATTTGGGCTTTATGAACGTGCCCGCGGGGTGCATAAATTATACGGTGCTGTTCTTCGCGAGACAGAGACGCAAAGAGCCTCTGCAGCCTTCAGGAGTATAATGTCCCGCCGGCTTTTTCCCCCTGGCGGAAAATACCGCCGATAAAGCACACAAATTGCGCCATGCTGTCCGGGGGACGAAACTTGTCCGATGAGTTCCCACGTCGCATCGAATATTCCTTGAATACGCCCCCCTCCGCCGTCTCTTGATCCTGTGAAACGTCTTTGTCTCCGATGGAGAACGGCCTACGTGAGACTCTTCGACGTGAATCATGCGATATTTGCGTCGGTGATTATGCAAGTGGCTTAATCGAGGATGTTATTTTGATAAAATTCGAAAATATTGGGCAAGTAATTTTATTTTGCAAAAATGAAAAGA
>NW_017100427.1:3727975-3731212 GCF_001263275.1 Habropoda laboriosa
ATTAGAGTTGGTTGGTTTGTATATGAGATTAGTTTTTTGAGAATTCCATCGGAGGACATTGTTTAGGCTAAAGTGTTCGAATAAGGATGAAAATGACTAATTCTGCATTTTATTGGAATTTTTATCATGAAGAAACTGGATTTGAAATATAAAAGGATGAGATTGTTAAAGATTCTTCGATATTTTCCAAAACATCCTGGTCAAACTTTAACCCTTTCGTGATCACTGGGAGACATGTGTCCCAATTGAGTATTCAAATAAAAATTGATTTCAATTTAGCATTTCTTTAAAAGAATTAAGATTCTTATTAACACGATACTTTGTCAAAGATTAATTTGCAATTTCCAAAGTATTCCAAAACTATTACAAATTTTTTACTCCTTGAAACAAATGCATTAAAATTCGAATTTTCCCTGCGAATAACTTCCGAAACGGTGTCCTCTCGCGGGTGTCCATAGAAAAAAAGAAGCGATAGTATGAGTGTTAGGTTAGCCGTGAAGTCTGATGGAAGTAATTGATTCTTAATGACAGCGAAGAGGTCGTTCCATTGTAAACCGCGTAGCAGCGCGGCCGGAGGCTGTTCAATTATTCCGCGGGAGATATAATATAATAACCGTGGGGCCATTCAGCCGGCGACAGGTATTATTAATCGGCGAAGTTGCTGGCGAATTAAAAAGTCAGCCGGCTATTAATCCCGGCCTTGTCCCGGTTCTCCCATTTTTACGATGCAACAGTTCACCGGACGGGTGACGCCGGTTTTCAACCGCGTGGAAAACTTTTTCCTCGCGAAAAACAGAGAAAAAAAAAGAAAGAAAGAGAAGAAGAAGAGAAAAAACGACGACGAACACCGCTCGAGAGAGATAGAAAGAGAGGAAAGAAGGAAACAGAGGAGGGAGAGATAGAGAGGAATAAAGAGAGACAGATAGAAATTTAAAGGGGAAAGAGATGGAAAAGCAGGCCTTAAATCAGGCTGGTCCACGCGCGCGTATACTCTCGCCGGTCGGCCCAGTCAGTTTGCAGAAAATCCGCCATTGTTTTCACTTTAGCCGGCCGTTTTAAGCGTGGCCCGCGTAATAAATATTCGCACTCTCTCCTGTAGGATTACGCCCGGCAGGAATAATATTCCTCTTTGTGGATGTCGGCAGCCTTTGTTACCGGCCTTTGCGCGGACGTCGACGGTGGTTGACGTCGTTGTCGAGGTAACGAAGCGCCTTTAGAAATCGTCCTCTTTGTTTCGTCCGCTAACCTTTGTCAAAATTCCACCCCTCTGCCCACCCTATCGCCTCATCTCCAAAAACTCGCTGATAACGCGTTGAATTATTACGTTAAACCTTGTTGTAACCTGGTGCCACGTTATCACGACACAATTTTCGTTCTACCGCCGAAGGTAGTAGCCTTCGATTAAACGACGAAGAATTATTTCTCCTTGATAAAAGCGGATATTCAAAAGAATTAAGAAAATCGAAGAAAAAAGGCTTGTTTCCACCTTTTATTTTTCCCTCTCTCTCTCTCCCTTTCTCGTTCATCTACCAGCTTCTGTTCTCTTTTTTTCTCCTCTCCCTACTGTTAGTCTTCTTTGCTTCTTTGCTACCGAGTCCAATTTACCGTCTTCATTTGTTCCGTGGCTTTTAATGAATACTGCAACTCGCGCTGTTCCCGCTCTCGTTCTTCTCACAAATGGCTGGGCGTGACTCGTTTATTTGCGGGTGGATTTCTACGGACGAGAAAAGGTAGAGAGAGAGAGGGGGAGGGAAAGGGAAAAAAAAGGACGAGAGGGTTGCGGTTGGGTAGAGAGAGAGGAAGAGGAAACGCATTCGCGCGGAGGAACGACCGGTTCACCCGTAGCCAGAGTGGACGGCTTTGTGATTCCGAAAAGAAAATTTTCAAGGAAGAGGAACGAGGCTAGATCTGGAACGATTAATTTGCATTCATTTACATGGCATTTGTATGGTAAAGCGGCGCTCGTACCCGACGCGAAATGATAACAGCGACACGGGAAAGTTATTACCACGGAGTTGCAGGCTCCTTTGCCGGGAATCTCTCATTTAACGAGGGGTTGTTACCGATACCCTTGCAATACGGAAGCTTCTCATGCTCTCCGTTGCGTTTTCTTTTTCCACGAATCTTTCAGTACTTCTGCCCGGCGTTTCCGGCCTCGTTCGTTTCCTTTTGCCATCTTTCTCTCCTCCCCCTCGTTTTATGCGCATCTTACAGAGTTGTACCGCTTTACAATGACAACGGTTCATTGCAGACTCTGTGATCTCTTTTGACGGTAGTTAAAACCGTTATAGTTGGCATTCAGACGATCAAGGCTAATATTCTGCGGAATACTGTCTAGGAATATTTAACATTGTTTCAGGGTGACGTGAAAATGTGTGCTTATCTTTGAAAATTTATCTTTGGAGAAATGTTTCGTGAAAAATTGTACGATAATTGCTATTGGCTGGTATTCCTAGCCTATGAAAGAGAAAAATGGCAAGAGAGAACTTGCTCTAATTTACTTCAGACTTAATGACACCTGTCGAAAATTAAAAATTCGCTATTTACCTGATGCAAACCCTGGCAATCTTGATTTCTTGAAAATTTCACACTTTAACCAATTTGGAAGCATTAATCCCACAAGCAAACTTTTTATTCATTTTCAGTTCTCGTCGTTGTAAATTTCACATTAATACATTTCTTTTACTATAAACATCTAAGAATAAGAAAAAAGTAATTTTTTCAACAACAAACCAAAAGTTTATCCGAAATTTCTGCAAAGTAATTCGAAAAATGCACAACGCTTCACACTGGTAACAAACACATCGGACAGAAATCCGTTAGAATTAACGAGTTTCCTCGTTTCGAGTTGCAATTATCGATTGTCCCGTAGAAAGGGCCGAGAGACACGGTCACGGTGGAGGAAACAATTCTGGTAGTTGGCCCAGACATTTTTCCCCGCGTACTTCTCTCGGCGCACGGTCGACGCACAGGTTTGAAACTCGGCATGGTAATACCTACCACGGCTGCTCGCTCATCTATTGTAACAGCCGGCCGTCACGAATCCGTCGTTTCGGAAGGCCTTCATCCGTGTAAAAGCCTCGGCGATTCGCCGCTAATTATGAGTAACGACAGCCTTTAACGCGCTGCGGCACGCCAACCCCTTTTCACGTAGACACCCCTGGCGCCCTATTATTTTTTTCGCTAGAATTTCTCCGACTGGTTCGAACGATGGCGGAGCGGCGCGGCGCAACGGCG
>NW_017100427.1:3731245-3756354 GCF_001263275.1 Habropoda laboriosa
GTCCCGGTGCCGCGCGCTTATTTTAGACGTAAGCTGTTAGCGAGGTTTCGTTAGGGAGGGCCGTATGTTAACGTCGAAATATCGTTAGGGTTGGATTTTCTACATGTTTCGAAGTTAGAACGACTGGCAGTCGAGTTTCAACCGGTGATTGCTAGATGTATGTATACACATATACTACGGAGTACGAGCGAAAGCTGGGAATTCGATGAGGAAGTTTGAGTAGGGTGGTTTTGTAAAGAGACACTGAAAGTTTGTGTTTTATTGTCAGTTTGATTCTTGGCTGGGATGGCGTAAATGATAGTGATAGACAGGTGTCTTTTAATATTTAGAAATTAAGCGTGTAAGCAAGAAAATTTATTTGTTTAGTTTTATTTAAAGGTCTTTATTATGTGTATTTAAAAGATAGCGTACAAATTGAAATTTTCGAAGAGAGTGAAAAGAGAACTTCTGTTTGAAAAATTACTTAATTACTGTATTATGAAATTTACTCAGTTGAAGTATTACAAGTAAAAGGGTTAAAAAAAAATGGTACGATTAGGTAAAATAGTGGAGAAAAGCAAACGATACTTGGTTTATTTTATTTTCCGTTTTATTCTCCCATTAATAAAGAAAGTAGATAAAAGAGAAAAGTCTTGGGGTAGAGAATTTCTTGGTTTAGAAATGTATACGTACAATTACTTTGTTATACTACTTCACACACAAAGATTAGATAATCTCTACGTATCATAACCGGCTACTTTTTCCATTGTGTATACCACACCGCATTCTTTCACCCTCCTTCCACATTACCCGGTATACAGAATAACGCGAGATACTCACTCGGAGAAAATTGATGGTTGGAGGTACTCATTTTTCAACTCGCATGCCTACTACCTTCTTACACGAAACGCGAAAGAAAATCGATCTAAGTACCCCGCGAACGATGCATAATTACAGTCAGCTGCCATTTATCCCAGTTTCTAGAAACACTGTGCATAATCCCGAAGAACATTACTCGGACGAGTAACCTCATTTCTCACGTGCTCAAATCATTAATTCAACCAACATCTTCTTTAACCCTTTAGCTACTCAATTTCGACACAGAAAAATGAACCTACACAATAACATATTTTCACTAAAATTAAAACAAATTGGTACTTTATTCCACGAAATTTTGCAATAATAATGACGATACATTTTGCCTGGTACGACATAATCGTGCGATCACAATTGTCAAAGGGTTAAAACATCTTCTTTCGCGATAGAATCGAGAAACTATTCACTCGACGAGACGGACAATAATTCCTCGATTCCTTGGTCTGGTTACGAGCTAGATGAGGGAAAATCCATGTCGGTTCCGGTGTCGCGAGACGCGATATTTAATCCGTGTAATCAGCAAGTTGACTGTCCCAGAAGCTACACGGCTAACGCTGGAATTAATTCGGCCGGCAAATTTAATTATCGCTCGCCGCGCTGGCAGGTGTTAGAGAACCAGTTGTCAGAGACAATTTACCGCATATTGGGTGTTCCGTGCGGTTTCCCGACGAGAGAGACAGAGAGAAAGCGAACGAGAGAGAGAGAGAGAGGGAGTTGTTTGTCGCCCACGCCTATAGCCGGATTCTAAATGCGGACCCGGCTTGTCCCTGTAACACGGACGATACCGTGGTCCTTGCTTATCGATCGACCGGCTCCGTGCAAGGATCTCCACGGACCTAATCTCGAGGCTGATCGCGATCGGGCTTAATGCGAGCTTGCGAGGCTTTACGAGCGCTCGTAAACCCCGTGATCGTCCGCCGCTTTGCTGACTTACGGCCAATGTAAAAATTAAGTGATTTCTTGCACCGCGGCGAGACGGTACTTCTGTGATTTTTCTGTCGTAACGAAGGGAATAGGGAGAGGAATGTGCCAGTGATTTCCGTGAATTAGCCGCAAGAAGATTGACGAGAGGTTTCTGTAGTTGGCGCAATTAACAGAATGTTTAAGACTACGTGGATTGTCAGTGAAAGTAAAGTTTCTTTTAGCTCGAACAAGATGTTTCGGAGATCCTCTTTTAAGGAAGAAATTAATTTAACCATTGTATTTGCTGTATTTGAATAAATGTCTAACAGTGTTGAAACTTGATCCAATCATCAATATTAATTACTCCCATAAAATTTTCGTCCACTTTAAATTACGCGTATACTTAGAGAATTTAATTTCTTACCGAGAAACGATCCCGCACAATTTTCCTAATGGCAGAAACATTCGACCACGTCGCAAGGTACCAATTAATAAAAGAAATCCTTCGATATTCCGTGGAAAACATTAAACGAGCGTCTCCCAGAATAAAGGCAGCCGTCGCTGAGGGAATCGTCCTGGCGAACTTCTCTGAAAGACGCTGATCGCCTTTCATCCAAATCGCGTTACAGCGACTCGTTTCCAGCGAGTCGGCGAAAATCTTCGCGGCCATTCAGCCTGTTTCGGTGGACGAGGAGGGAAACTTTTCGACGAAGGAAGGTTCCTCAAAGGGAGCAACGTTTCTTCGAAGGGAGAATTCCGCGAGTTACCACTACCGGCGCGCGAATAGAGAAGGCCCCAGACCAGGGGGTAGAGGGAAAAATCTTTGCGCGGTCAATCGAGCCTCTGATCCGTGCTATTCGACGAACGAAAACGAAGCGCGGCAATAACCACGAGGGTTTTTCGCGAGCCGATTTCCCTCGTTCCCAACCTTCCTCCCGCTCGGCTCTACCAGATCCATTCATACTCGCGGCCAGTCAGCAAGTTTGAAATTACATCGGCTAACGAACCCGCCCTCGCGCGCCACCCTTGTTTCTATATCCAATGCTGGTCCCTCTTTCTCTCTCGATCTCTCCTTTTTTTCCCTCGTTTTTTTTTTTTTATTCGTTTCATCGACAAACCAGCACCGATGAAAAACCGAATAAAATTCCCGAACTTTATTCGAATCGACGTCTCGTTCGATTTCGCTGCCGTCGAAATCGTCAACAACGTTGCTCAAACCGAATAGACCAGCCTCCCCCGTCACTACTCTTGTCGCTGTGCAAAGGGGAGCGCAGCCACTGTGATATTCGTACGTTTCTTCTCCTCCCGGGGAAAAAGGGAATGCCAGCTGTTAGACGCAGAGAAGACGAGATTCTCTTTCTGTGATCGAGGAAAGAACGTAAAGGGGAAATGTCCCGGGCGAAGGAGAGAATGGAATCGAAGAGGGAGCTAGGGGAACACCAGGGAGGAAAGGAGACATTTGTTTCGTGACGAAAGGAGCACGAGGAACTGCCTGCCGCTGTGCATCCCTCGCGTGAGATTTGTATAGAGGGTGGATCGAAGGAAATGGGTTGATAGTTTGCTGGAATATTGATGGAAAATTCTTTTTTTGTACTTTCGTGTGTTTCGTTGCGTTTGCAGAAGCCTTATGGCTGAATTTTCAACTATTATATTGGATAATATAATATTTTGCAGAAATATGTAATTCATGGAACATATCCTTCATGTTAAACAACTTTATTACAGAATCTTCAAGGAAAATAATTATAAATTTACCTTATTTCAGTTTGCAAAGAAAACCTGTGAAGAAGTTGTCTAAAAACAAGTTCAAAACCGTATCAAACACAGACTAAATCTTAGGAAGATGTTTTTTAAACACCTGCATAAAAATTACCTCAGATTCTTTTCACCTAACTTTTTCTATCACTTCACGTTACAAAAAAGAAAATGCTTCCTCTAAAGAAATCGTCTAAAAAGAAGTTCGAACTACTCCTATCAGCATCAAACACCTCGAATCTCGACGAACAGAGTTTCTCGAACACCTGCAGAAAAAGCACCCTGAATTCAGTTCGCCTAACCCGCACAGTTCGTCATTTTCAAGCCTCCTCCTGGCCTTTAGCGTCGAAAACCACCCCATACAGAATCGCGCTTGTCCTCACACACAAAACACGTGCGTAGAGAGGAGGCGAACCGTTGGTTTCGCTCGCGAATCGCTCGCGAGATCGGCGAGTGCCCTCGAAACAATTTATGCTGCTGGGCGTGCGCCGCGTCCGACGTGCCTTATCTTCGCTGCAACCTCCTCGCCGATAAGAAGGCGAGCGGTCTCGCACCGGATGCCCGGTGTACGAAGAAAAAGGAGAGAGACGAGCGTGGAGGAGGAGGTGGGACAGGGAATCGAAGGACGTGACGTAAGTGCGTGTAGGAGCCGCTCTTTATCCTGTCGCCAGCAGACACGTCGGCTATGATTCTTACGCGTCGCAGGGAAGCGTTTTCAAACGTGTATTCGATGGAAAAGCGACGGAGAAGAGGGGACACGGAGTCGGGTGAAGAAGGGTGGCTGAAAGTTTCTTTTCGCTGGTTTCTCGGGGTGGGAGGGGAAAAGTAACGCGCGGTGAAATGGTCTTTCGAAGGGAAAGGTGACCGCGTACGTTTCTGACAGATTTCCAACGCGGGATCCTACGACGATCGACGACGTCTCGTTAGGAGAGCCGAGATCGAGGAAACCGCTTTTACCGGATTTTAATGATGCTCGTGAGTCAGCCGCGTTAATTGGATTCTCGTGTCCCGGAGAAATCGGCGAAATTGCCGATTATTCGTTGTCCGGTGGCCTGGCCACGGGTAAATCACGACGACCGCGCGATTCCGCTCGATATCCCGCTTATACGCCGTCGCGGCGGGTAGTCTGCGAAGATTCGAAGGCTCGTTTTGGTTAACGAGGATTTTCGAACGGGGGAATGATAATTGAAACATTCCCGATTATTCTGGCTTGCTTTTTATTTTCACATCGGTAGATTGGAGTAATAAAGAATATATTCGAAGTTTCTTAAATTGTTCAACCCAAGAAATATTTTATCTTCCCGGTAAAAGATTTTATTGTCCGGTCAGATCGTTGGTATTTGGCACATTTCCTATACGTGTTTGCTTCAAGTTTAAAATTTGATCAGAAAACTACAAACTCAAACTTTCAATGCATCAATCAACCCCCTTAACCGATCGAAATACCAATATTCAAAGGAACCCACTTCAGTCTATAATTCACCCTTTCTCCGCCACATTTTCCCAAATCCAAACCCACCATCTGTTTCCAAAATCACAGAAAACCACCCTCTGATCCCATCCGCAAACTCGAACCCGAAAACAGACCCAAAAAAACTAAAAACGAAGGAGAAAAGAACGTATCAGCCCAGAAAAGCGTGTTATCTCAACAGAATCGTCGCTATCAATCACGGTACAACCGACTCTCTCTCTCTCTCTCCTCGTAGGCGTGTCTCCGCGAGGGTTCCGCAGATTACGCGTCCCGGAAAGGGCCAGAGAAAGGCAGCGTAGGAACGCGTGCAAAAAGGAAAAGAAGAAAAAAAAAAAGATGAAAAAAACAAGGCTCGGCCGAAGGGGGTGGTGGACGGTTTATTTACGACGTTATTTCCGAGGAATCCAGCGTGCAGCCCGCGCGGTGGCAATTTGGTCGCTCGGCCGTGTTGGTCGCTCGCCGGGCCGATGTAAATGCAAATACAAATGCATTTAAACTGGCTCCGCTCTCTCTCTCTCTATCGTTCTATCCTCTCTTTCCCCCGTGGTCTGTGCGCACACGGGGCCGTAACCGTTAATCCGTGCCGCAACTAACCGCGCTCAAATGTGTACACGCCGGGGACACAGCGGTTCAACGAGAGAACGCTGCAGCCTCTTCCGGGGCTGACGGCGCTGATGTTGCCTCTTCTTCTTCATTATACCAGGCGGCTACGCGTACGACCGGTTATCCTCCTTTTCGCTGGAACACCGCGACCGTACCGCGGCGGCGGCGGCGGCAGCCAGGAAGCCTGGCTAATTTCTGCCGGTGTAGTTTGTCATTTTAATTAGGCGTTTTAATGCCTTGTCCGCGACGGCATCCGCGAACAAGTTGTCGCTTGGAATTCCACGCCCCGTGCCTCGGAATATCGGTTCGCGATGTTGTTATTGCGTGACGATCAGACGCGTGCCTTTTGCAAATGATCCTCGTGTTCGAGGCTCATTTTTTTCTTGTTCCTTTGGTTAGAGGTATTAAGAAGTTTTTGAGAGACTCTTGGACAGAAATGAGATGGGTTTGATTAAATTTTATCTAACATTGATGTGGAATAAATGACTTAATTTAATAGAAGATTCTTTTACTTCTTACGTTATGATTTAGCGTGTATAAGTAGGATGTGAAGGGGTAATTTTCATCTTTTTGTGTGTTTCACCGGCTACATCCATAATTCAATACCGCAACCAGTGTTTCCCAAGAATACCTAATCTGAATATTCCGAGACCCATTTGCAAAATTTCAATTCACCAAAGCCGAAGGTGTTCCGCCTATTCGCGCAATCACAAGCCTATCTCATAATCCTGGCTGGCACACAACGATCGTGTAATTCCCGCTCCAGCGATTACGATTTTTCAAAGATCTCCCCCTCGTCGCTGATTTTTTCTCCCCTTGCGGCGAGAGCCTCCATTGCTATTCAGGAGCGTTCGAAACAACGCGGAAGGAGCGCGAATCGGCTGATTGAATGCAGACTCATTGAAACGGCGAGTGGCAAAGTGTATTGATCGCGAACGAAGATAAATACGGGCGCGCGATGCAACGCGGCAAGGGGAAACGATGAATTACTATTTTTCCCGGTCGCGGCATCGGCAAAGGAACGACGCGCGATTTATCGTTTCGTATTCAACGGATTAAGCCGTCGCATGGGCCTGGTTTGGCGGGTCCTTCGACGTCCGAGCATGCAAATCTGCGGTCCAGAAGGGGGGAAAAAGAATACGATAGCGCGTCGCTTGAATGCCTCGAATGATAATACCAGGCTTTCATTGAGGAAACGCTCGTGCTACCGGTAGCTACAAACGCGGCAACGTTTGAATACCAAATTAAACGCGGTAAATACGGCCGCGCGGAATGGCCGGCGAACGATTCAACATTTCCCTACTCTGCTACATGAAAATGGGACGATCGAGAATTTCCAGTTGGACATTCGAGCTTTTGTCCTGCTCCCGGATAATCGTATTGTAGTTCCGAGCTATTCAAAGATTTCACGTTGAACTGTTTATTTTTTGGGAACAGACAAATTCATTTGCACGCTGATTAACATCTGTTTAAACGTTTGCTCGTGGCGTACCTGTTTGAACAGAAAATCATCGACTGTTTAATACGGTATTAAAGAGTTAGTCGCGCAAAAGTTCTTCGTTAGAATTTTTATCTTCGTTTTTATAATCGTTTAAACGTACAGTCAATTAAGATAGAGTTTTCTCGACTCGTATCCTCGAAATAAACTGGCGATTTTATTCTTGGAAGCTAGCTACGGTCTCAAACGAGCGTTAAAATGATATTCCAGAAGTGAAAGAGAATTCACGATCGGCTTATCTCGAGTAGCAAACCCTTTCTCCTTTTGTTTCCGACGATTCCGAAAGACTCTCGAACCGGCAGAGTTCGACGATTTTCAAGAGGACACGTCGGTTCCCCAGGCAAGAAACCGTCGCTGGCCCGTCCCCCCGTATAATTTCTCGTTTGTATTCGAGGGATTAAGCCGTTCGTGGTATCGCGAGGTCTTGCTTACGGTCGCGCGGCCATGCAAATCTGGCCGAGACGAAAAAATACGATAGCGCCGGGCTACCACACCGTACCACCGACCGCCACGAATGATAATACAATCGAGAGTTCCGCGGGATAAGGGGGATTCATTGAAGAAACACGCTTAGTCACGAGCTGGACCGCTACTCTGTGTTTGAACTGGCTAAACTGCGCTTTATCGCGTTTAATACCGTACCACGAAAGATCCACTAGTTCTGCACACGCCCCTGTGCGATCTCTCTGAATTATGCCTCGCTTCTGAAAATTATTTCGTGGAACTTTGGATTTGTGGATGGACCAATTTGTTTTGGGTTTGTAACGTCTGTCATGTAGGGTAATGTAATTTTAGCGAGGTTGTTTGGAATTAATTGGGTCGTTTATCGTTTTTGTGGGTCAGCCTTGAAGGGTTGCACAGGTGTTACGATACAACCCTTGTAAATTTTGTCTTATGGTAATTATGTGTGTATGCATTGTTTTGATATACATAGAAGTTTAATAGAAGAAAATTGGAACACCCTGTATGTAAGATAAGATGTCTTTCTATATGTTCCTTATTATCTCCTAAACCCTTTGACAGATATGCATCAAATTTTGCATAGGCTATTCTTGCCACTTCTCCTTGATATCACCTTTTTGACACCTTC
Organism: Habropoda laboriosa; assembly: GCF_001263275.1. Taxonomy (NCBI): domain Eukaryota; kingdom Metazoa; phylum Arthropoda; class Insecta; order Hymenoptera; family Apidae; genus Habropoda; species Habropoda laboriosa. The sequence continues at coordinate 3,739,421 of NW_017100427.1, forward strand.
TAATAATTATAATTATTCAGTGCAGTATCATCACTAATTAAAGAAGACGTCAGTTAAGTGTAAAACATTTATTGCAATAAAAGAAAAAGTAGAATTTGAAACCTGGTTAATTCCAAAAATGGTCAATTTCATTTTTTTAAATTATTTCCTAAGGGTATAGAAATAACTTTTCCATTTATTAATATTGCTGTGACTAACATCTTTGTAATAGCATAGAAAGAATAGCGCACTATCAAAAGTGAAAGAAAATAATTTACCTTTTTGGAGGAATAATTGTGCACCTGTAAGACAGAAGCATTAAAGGGTTAATTCCAGGTAAACAAAAACATTGCACAATCGTTCATAAAACAACGAATCCCCACAAAGGAAGCTTCCTCTTCTACTCAAAGGCCGCTATAGATCGTCAGATCGCGGCGTTGAGGCAATCGGCAACGAGGTGGCCGCGCCGGCAGACGATCTTCAAGGTGGAGTGCACCGAGGGGTCTGGATCAGGTCGCGTCCTATCTGCTAACAAGATCAAGGGGCCCGATCTGGCCGACTCCTCGAGGCCTCGATATACGCGGCACGACGTGTCTGCAGTTCGAGGTAACAAGAGCGTTATCGAGCACCCTCCCTCGTGGCAGCCTCTTATGGAAACGCGCCCATGCGTCCCGACGTCCTACACGTAGCGGGGGTGTACACACACTCACTCTCTCCCTTTCCTTCTCTTTTCACCCTTCTTTCTTTTCTCTCCTCGTAGCTCGACTCGAGATTCAAACTGGATCCGATAGCGTGGCGACAACGATATCGATACAGCAGGTAACAAAGCCAGCGATTTATGGTGGCGATTTATTGCTGTATTTATAGGCGGCACCTTCAGCACACTGCCCCCATAGCAGCCGCTGTTCAAGTTCGCGCCGGGCGCATTCGGTTGCACCGCGATAAGGGAATGCAATTTTTGGCTGGCTCGGAACGGACGCTGCCACGGAAGGAGGTTACTTTGTAGTTTCTTTGTAGAGGAAGCTTGAATTTCTGCGGTATAGCCGAGGGAGAGTGATGGACTCGCGAGGTTATCTCGCGTGTTGCTCGACAGTTTCGTTTCTTTGGAATCCATTTTCTTTGATGGGGAAGTATGCAGCTCGTATGTCTTACTCTTCCTGGTAATTCTGGTAAAATATGGGTCATTTTTCAGGGAAAGTTTGGAGAGGTGTTTAGATCTTCTTTGGTGCTTCGGCGCTGCGATACATTGTACGTGTATGTAGCTTACTGTAGCGAGAGCTTGCATCCATGAAATGGATTATTTTCTTGGATAATTTAGGTACTATAATTATGTGCTTTGACGAAGTTTAGCGGCGCTAATGAAGTGTCGTGCATTATTGAGGACGGATCAAGCAATTGGTTTACAATGTAGGATTATGTTAGAATGCCTACTGCATCTGTTTATACAGTTTAGTTCAGTTTTCCTAGCTCCAAGTGTAACTTCAGTCATTTAGGTTAAAGTAGACGAACAAATGATCGTCTCCGAGGGATGTATGCTAACATAAGTTTGAAAGAGTGCACAAGAGTCAACAAAATGTTAACAAGGCTTTGTACCTAACAGAAAATATCCCATAAAATACATTTTATACTCTCAACTTTGAAAGCTGTGTTCACCCCTTCAACGTGAATTTCTGGACGTAAAAAAAAATACGTGTCAAATATTTTTTTGAAAACTACATCGCACGTAAGTTTCATAAAAATCGCAAAAGGGAATCGTTAAAAATTGAGAAACATCATATGCTTGTGAAAAATGGCAATTCTATCATCTTCTTACTATTTCTTCTTAAGAGATGACCCAATAAGATTCCTTTACTTCGCTTTGTCCCCGGTCGTTCGTCAAAGATTTCGGTCTCGAGCACTTGGTCAGGATTGTTGGTGATGCTTACGAATGGCCTGGCACCGCGATTCGATTTTCATCAAGCCCTCCCCAGGCCTGCTTTCAGCGGCAGTCGCCGCGAGCACTCAGTGTGGCGAACGACGACCGATTCTTCAGCAGCCGAGACTAATCTTCGTGGCAGGATGGACGGTACTTCACTGTCACCGGCCGTGACAATACAATACCGGATCGTGGAATCGCTGCTCCGTTTCTTTCGTTCCTCGCCTTTCATCTGTCAGCATCAGGTCCCCGGCTTCTCTCGATTATTCGTCTTCCGTGGGCGCCGCGTTTTTTGGGCTAATGACGGACAGATTTTGCACGCCTAATTTTCGGTGCAAAATGGTCGCGAATTTTCTAGCACTTTTTAACAACTTTTCTCACAATTTTCTAGGAATTTTCTAGCAATAGAGAGATTTCAATCATTAATACACAATGGTACTTATTAAAATGTATTCAACGTTAATTCTCTCTTAGCGAAGCTTCCGCATTACAAAATTTCCAACTCTGTGTCCATTCCGAGAACAAAATAATCAACGAATTTCAACAAATTGCATCTTTCACTCGGCACAGATCCACCGCGCAGAGGGTTCGATTAAAAAATAAAATTACCCGAAGCGACGATAAAAGGGAGCGTTCAACAAACACTCCGCATCGCGGGTAAAAATATTCGAGCTCATAAAAAAGCACACATCACCCTCGGCAATCTCCTCGTTCCTCTTCCACTTCCTCCAGATAAACGCTCTAAACTTCCTCCGTTTAATGCCCTGTGAGGCACGTTAAATCCCACTATCTGGTACTATACGTATGAAACGAGGGTAGGTAGCTCTCTCACTCTCTCCATATAAAATATCGGCGGGCACACCGACGCGTGTGGATCGTTGTAAAAAATGTATCGCGACTGGAACGATGCAAAACGATCTCCGTCCGGCCGTAAGAACGTTTATCTCGACGGTCGATTCCGCGTATAGAGAAAGAGGGGAACGTGATCGCGGAGAGAAGGGAGGCCCAGAGAGATGGCCAAGGCGAATGAATTAGCATGCACGTGCACGGAACTTTAAAGTTTGAACCGAGAGTGGGCACACGATGTGTGCGCTGTGCCGCGTTAGTACACCGGCGATTCGTTAATACGATACGATGTTCAATAAAGAGGAGAAGAGGAAGAAGAAGAAGGAGGAGGAGGAGGAGGAAGAGGAACCGATTAGATCGTGACTGGCGCCTGAGAAACGTCCAAGGAACGACAGGCAAGCGAGCCAAGGAGAGGAAATTTACTTACGAGGGAACCAGAGATTAAAAATGAATATTCATGGCCACGCCTATTAAAAATATAACGCGGATCGATTAACTGTTTGCGGTTCAATTTATTTCTGTCGCCTCGTATCGATCGATACGATGCTCGCGTTCTTTTTCCCCCCTTTTTTAATACATTCCCGTCGTGTGGTTGATTTAAATGAAAGGACACGGTGTGCTCCGCGAAGGAGAACGCTTTGGTTCAGACATGCGTGAAATTGAGGCGAGGTGGTACACGGGTTTACTTTGTATTTTAATCGGGGCCACGTGGTGTTCGTTTTCGTAATTGAGTGAATTTTTGTGGGCAAATGTGCAGATATTTGAAATTCTCGATGGTTTTGGTCAGGTTTCATATGAAATTCGTTGTGTTGATCTTTGGAGATGAATTAACCCTTTCGTTGCTCGTTAAAATTTGGAAATACAGGGAATATACAAACGTGAAATAGAGAAATATAAAAGTGTTCCACTTTTTTGCGACTTAATTTAGTCACATTTGCAATAAAAAAAAAAGAAAGGAAAATAATATATGTAAGCACCTCGTAGGGATTAAACAGTGAAAGGGTTAATTTTGGTGGAACAATTGAAGTCACACAAGTCATACATTTTTTTGTTAGTTCTTTACGTTGATTTTTATAATTGAAACTGTAATATTTAATAAGTTTCGATATCTTTGTAAATGAATTTTAATGGTCCAAGTATTCTACAATTGTTAAAATCTGAAGGAACAATTAGAATCACTTTAATTCCTCGATACCCTGCCTCTCAAGACGGAATCAAAATCGAACAAAGCAACCACGGTAATCAAAGTAGATTACCTCGTGCTCGACGCTCGTCCCGACCAATAGTTTCCAAGATAATCGACACCCCGGAGTCTAAATTGAGCGGGAAAACAAAAGCAAGCCGCGGGCGTAATTAATCTTACCCGTCATTGCCTCCGCGACAATGCTAGACAACGAGATATTCCGTGTTGCGTCTCGTCTAATCGATTACCACCGTGAAACAAAGCAAAACAGAGTATCCTCGTGACGATCTTGAAAACTTGCCACTGATAAATGTGGATAAATATCACTCCAGTTAATTATTGGCTCACCCTGCGAAATCATCCAGTATTTTCAGATAGATAGTTACACTAATATGGAGAATATCTACAAATATTCTTATAAAATTTATAATATTCGTCACGTTTTTTCACAAATTTCAATGCTCTGATCTACGAAAAATCCCCAAATGAGAACGAAACCAATAAAATTTAATTCTGAAAATTTCAGATTAACCATAATTCATAATTCGATTTCGAAAGTTCATGCATAAGCATCGCACTACTCACGAAATCACCCAATATATTCGCAACAGCCCACCCCAGAAACTCTCTTTTCTCCGATCACGACTCACTCGACCTCGCCGTTTAACCCCTGAACCGAAACTTTATTCCCTCGCGTAAAAAAACCGAAGAAGAATCACTTTATCGCCGCCCGAGGCTGTACGGAACGATCGTGAAGGAGGCAGTAGATCGGCCGCGAATCGAATCGAAGCCTCGTTTCTTATCCTCCGATCGAGCGGTCGCGGTCATTAAAGGTGGTAATCGCGGTGGCGGTGGTTCCCTCCGTCCATTTTTTCCCTCTGTTTCCCCGTTCACGGGGCCAGGTCGGTCGCGTGAACCCGCCATAAATCGTGGACGAAGCCGATAGTTCTCCTTGCCACCATGCCAATGACGTACGATCGACTCGGGCCATAACTTAAGGCAGGAATCAAAAGCCGATTACCCGCCTTCTGTCCTCCCCGTTCTCTGTCTCTCTTCCGTCTCGTCGTCTCAAAGCTACCTCTCACCTCTTTCAGCCTCGTGTCGAGCCTCGCACCCTTCGCTCAGCCTTCTCTCCCTCTCCTCGCCTCTCTTCCACCACCGAAAGCTGGCACGGTGGTGCAATTTATCGTATTAACAAATTACCCTCTCACCTTCGCCTCCTTCACTCTTCTTAATGTATGCACGAGGAGGCTCGAGACACCGACACTTTCTCTCCTCGATCCACGCGATATTCCGTTCGCTCTGACCTTTCCAGAGGATGCCTGATCTTTGGGATTGAATAGCGGGAGTGTGGAAATCTGGGGTAAGTCGAGAGATTTCTTTTTTTCTTTCCGTGCCAGAGGTGTTTTATTACCTTTTGTCGAGAGTTCGTAGCGGTTGGGATGTTGAGAAAGATCGTTTCGAGAGCTATAGATTTTAGTTCACCGGTTATTAGTTAGGCAGATAATCGGGATATGTTGTTTGTTGTATAGGGGTATTTGAGCATTATGCTGGTGTTTCGCCAAGTTTCTACGGTACAGTCGTGATTGAACAATTCTTGTAGTTTGACATGAGAGATAGCGAGATGGAAATTTCTGGTTGAGTCGCGTGTACTTCTATTCGTGAGGTATTTGCCGTTGGTTGAATTCAAGTATTTATTGTTACTCGCGTGGAATGAGTGTAGCAGTTAGCAAATGTCTGTATAAATTATGCTGCTTTTATTTGCAACAAGTGTCTTGAGAATTATTGGGAGTGCTATGAAAGGGCAAGGAAAACATGCTGCATTGATTAGATGGAAAAGAATTAATCTAACGAACATAATTTTTTTTATTTTATCAATGTAGTGTGTTCTATTTACCTTTTTAAAGAATTGTGATCAATTTAACGAACATCCTATCTACTTTTTTTCATTTCTACACACATTTTTTCACTTTGCACGACAGGATCATGAACTGTTCAAAAAATTCTTCATCACTTTCGAATTATTTGTAAATTAACATCTAGGATTCGATCAAGTTATTCTTTCATATACGAGAAAAAAGATTTTATTCACAGGATGTGATAAAACTTGTGTCCTAGTGAATAAAAAATTGAAAAATAATGCAGAATTAAATAAATTTTACAAATACACTCCAGATAATTATTAACTTATCCTCACACATACTTAAAACACATTCTAAGAACACCAAGATAAAACTACGATTCTGTGAGTCTCCTTTTTCACTTCGTGCACGCGACAAACAGAAAGAAGAAAAGATCTTTCACAAGATTAACATGGAAAGCTTTTCCGCCTCTACCAGGATCACCTTTTTCATTCCACATTATCATCCTCTCTTTCCCACAAAACCGAACGAAATTTTCATTCCACCCAGACACTCGAAATCAACGCGCGTACTTTCAGTCAGACATAAAGCCCAACGGTGAAAAAAAAGGAAAACAGAAAGAGGAGCGCAGAGAAAAACCGAGCCGGAGAGAATGTTAAAACAGACTAGATATCGGCCGCTGCCATGACACGGTAGACCTAGATTCGAATCTCGAGCAGGTCCCTGGGGGCCTTTTCTACCCTTTTTCCCCTGGACCTACACGTGTAGCCGTCGCTCTAGACAGATGTATTGCACGCTCTCGAACACAAATCTTCGCTCGACGCTCGGTTGATCGCGCAACTGATTGCTGTCAGCCTAGCTCGCTGGCGTGTATTGCGCTTGGTTTGTAACCGGTCGGTCCGTAGACAAAAGCAGCGAAACACATTTCGCGCAATAACAACGATCGACAAACGAGACACACTTCCCCCAACGCCTTATCTTCGATCTAACGATTGCGATCGTCGCGAAAACCCGAACAGCGGAGAAGAATCCTCCGGAGGATACAGATCGAGCGATAAAGTTCGCCTAATTACGTTGGGACGAGTCTCATCAAAGTGTCACCGCGATGTGACCAAGCTTGTTCGTAACTTAAGCCAAACGTAAATGCGTGCACAGAGAGAGAGAGAGAGAAAGAGAGAGAAGATGTAGTTTACGATCGTTGGTGGAGGATTCAGCAGCGCGTCGGATGCTTCGAAACGATCACGAAGAGGCGTACGAGACCGGAACAGTTGATATGCATGCTGTTGTAAACCTTGGCTTAATTAAGCGAACCCGCGGATTTAATTCGTACCGAAGGGGGCCAATTTTGCCGCGGAATCGTCATTTATCGGCCACGAGGCAGCCTCGACGTTATGCAAATCGGCCGGCGCATATAATTCAACGCGCGCGGTTCGCGGATTAAAGCCGGGCGTTCCCATGCAAATGCCGTTTTGCGGGCTAGGCAAAGGCCAAGGAATCGCGCCTGTCGTCTCGCGACGACGTTCCATCGGGAGAGAGAGAAAGATTGACGAGTGTTTTCGTTGAGACAGTGCAAATTCGCCGACAGAATACGTTCGTTCGCTCGCGTCCCGGCTATTTATGTTCCTTCGCTGCGTTCGGAGTGACTTGTAACCCTGGCTGCATCGCAATTTGTAAAGTCACCGGAGGGGTGGAGACGAAATGTGGATTGGTTTACGATCTAACCAGGAGCTGGTGCAACGCGTGGTAAGAAAATGTATGCAGATTGGGGCTGTGTTTAGATTTTGACGATCGTGGGTGAGGATCGTGGCTACTGTTTATGAGGAGAGGCGGAAAGTTGCAACGGCCGAAGCTGGAGAGGATTGGAGTGGCTTGGGAGGAGCTTTTTGGGTTCTTGCAGGTATTGGATGAGGTCTGTATATGGTTATAGCGAGATGGGTATATTGGAGGAGGTTTTTCGACGAAGGTAATTTGTCTAGAAATAAAATTACATTTTGTGAGAATTGAGCAGGGTGTTTCTAAAGTGCAGATAAAGGATTCACTAGGTTGATAGAATTTAACTTCCTAAAAATAGTAAATTAATTTTTTTTTGTGAAAGTACACTGTTTCTTTTTTATTTATTACTCGATTAATTCGTCGATCAACGAGGAACGATCATTTTCCCGTGATTTTTGCAAGGGGTGTACGTTCCTGAGCGCGCAGCATGGCGTGCAAAATACGCGGCAAATTTACTGCCCTTTAGCCGCGGATGTCGTGGAATTCCGCGACGAAATTGTTTCGAAACTATGCGGCCACGTTTTTTGTTTCCGCGACGCTGCAAAAATCCGGCCGGACGACAGTGAAAAAATACGCTGGTTCCTTCCGACGCCGTTTTAGAGACGCTTTCGTTACCTTCTCTTTTTTTTATTTAACTCGTGCCTTCTCGTGGGTGCTTGCTCGCGTGATTCAATCTGTTTCCCTCTTCTTTCCCTCTAATTTTAATTTTGTTCGCCATTTAAATCACACCGCTTTGTGCTTTTTAAAATTTTTTTAAATAAATCGTACTTTAAATTTGACATCATTTATTCGTGAATAGAGTACTAAAAGTTGTGGATTTTCAAATACGGCTCAGCTCGTTAAAAAAGCGATCTCCAAGCAGAGTAGGTATTCGATACGATCTTTCAACCTCATTTGCTCGTTCTTTACAATCTTTCTTTCATCACTGCGGTAACTTTGCCCTCTCGAACGCGTTCTACACTCCTTATCCAACAGATTCTCTCTTACTTCCTTTGAAACTGATGTAATTATCAGAAAAGACCCCTGGTCTCTAATATTACACGCACGTGTATCGTGTAAGGGTACACGTAACATTCTAATTGTGCTTATTTCAGCATCCCCTTCTCGTAGCTTACTTTCTGCTCGTTAATCTTCATTGAAAGTATAATAAACAAGAATTGGAGCAAATGACCGTTCAGTGAATGGTTCTGTGTATCGATTTAAGTGAATCAAACGTATCCGTCCGAATTTCCCTTAACAAGCCGACCCTTCGACCACCGATACAAACACCATGCACAAACTCACCCCCATGGTCTAAAATACCCTACAAACCTAACTACGGTACACAAACCGCGAAACAACCGAAGTCACCCGAAACTTGTCCATTTGCCTCTTATCTAATCAAGCAATTATCACTTCAATTCGAACGATTTGTCGAGGCGTAATTAAGCTTTTATTGAGAAAATTCGTTGGTAGATCATTTTACATTTGGTAGTTGAATAAAAATGAAATTTAGGACATTTTTCATTTTAATTTTAAACATTTTAGACATTTTGCCAATTTACGAAGGTATCACACTTTCCTGTTTAGTATCTCTCGTTACATTAAATTTGGGAATTTATGTTACATACTGTATAACTAAAATATCAGATCCAGGAGTAACAAATCCACCAATATTCGTACACACAAAAAGTCACTTTGAAATTATTACTTTTTATCGAATAAATTTCACAGAAAAGCGGTAGATCATTGAACACTAGCGACACTTTCTCAGCAACTCACAAAAACCTCCCACTGATCCACAATTCCCAAACGAACATCACCGATTTCCCAAACGATTCGTCAAAAGCATCATCCGAAACTCGTCCAATACTTCACGCACACACCGTAGTCATACATCAAACCCGGTAATAATCGCCTCCGGTTACGGCAATTAGTTGCGCAATTTATTCCCCGAGCAAAATCGCCGCGCGATTTCGCGCACGTTGCAGGCGAGATCGATTTCCAGGGTTAGTTCGATCGCGATATCTCCGGACAATTCATAAAGGCAGCCACCCTCGTTGCCGTTGCCTGGCTGTTTTGTACGCGTCGTACGATGGTCGTCGAGGGGGTTGAAACAGGGAGAGGGGAGGTGGCGGTTTAGTCGAAAGGGGTGGTTGCGTGTGCGTGACCGAGCCTTCCGCGTTAACGGAAGCGAGCGAAGCGGCGCGCCGCCAATCTGATTGGCCTATCCTTCTCGTAATTGCCTGTAGATCCCAATCGCGATTAGTCGGGGAAATTAATACGGTTCTGGATCTGGAATTTATGCGACTCTGACGTGGATTATGCATATACGATGGCCGGCCCGGCCAGCGTGGCAATAACCGCGTCGTTACGACGACGTTATCGCGGACACGTTGGTCGCGCTCTCGCGGAAATCTCTCGCCCTGCTCTTCGCGATTTTCCACGGGATAAACGGGGGACGGGTTAATATCGGGGACGGATTGATGGCGATCGCACCGGGGTCAGTTTCCAGTGTAGAATTCCGACTGGGAATTCCTTGGGGGCGACGCGTCATGCTTGAGTCTCAGCGTGTATTACAGGCGGATTTCCGAATGGTAATTCGACGATTCTACGATACCCGGTTTATTTATTCTCTTTTGGGTTGGTTATTAATATTAATGGGTAGATAGGCAGGTTATTTTGGAATTCATTTTGCTTCGCGGCGAGTATTAATCGGTTATCTCTGCTGGGAATTAATCCCTCGAGTTTGAGAGAGATGGTTCGGTTGGACGAATTTTGTGGACCTTTGATGGACGATGTTTGGAATGGCGGTTGAAGTATAATATTTTGGGAGGAGTGGACACTTCGGTGTACTCTGTATTTTTTTTTTTTTTATGTTTTAGTGGTTTGTATTGCTTCTTTAGGAATTTGTTAAGAGAATTTTAATTTTTCTAAGTCATAATTAAGAACATAGTTAAATTCCTAAAAGACACAAACCTGTATTTTAAAATCTAACGACAGCAATATATTGAATAAAACCTTCATAAAAAACAAAAATAATAGTATAGAGGCTAGTATTTCAAAATGTGCAAGGTGTCTTTTAAATTACGTCCGCCTACTGTTCAAAGTAATAAAAAATTCCTCGATCTACCCTTATCAACTACCAACCTTTCCTCTACCTTCCAAATCCCTCCGCACCCACGCTCTAAACAACACATTCTATCCTTCGATCGCAATACCGTTCGAATTGTACCCTGCTTGTGCGGTGGACCGCCAATAATCGTCGACTCTCAGTCACGCCGTTCGATACAATCGATCACCGTTCATCCGCGATTCGGTCCAGCAGTTTTGCAGCACCGTTGAAAGAAGACAGACACACCTGGTCTAGTGGTGAACGAGCGACAAAGAGGTTTGGTTCACGGTATTAGCGTGAAAGGGTGGTCGGCATCCCCAGCGACGCAGGTCAACAGCCATTGTCCAACGGAATTACCACCAGCGGGCTCCTGTGATTAAATGCCGCTCCCCCCCTACCTTGCCCCTCGGTCCTTGGAAGAGGGTCGAGTGGCAGTAGAGACAGAGAGAGAGAGATGAGAGAAGAGGAGGAGGAGGAGGCAAAGGGATACACATGCATACCTATATGAGGGCTGGCATCCTCGCATACCTATAGCTCCTCGAAGCCTGCCAGAATCCCAGGACCCCTCACTCCCATGTTTAGCCGGATAATGCCCATTGTTTCGAGCATCCCACGCATCCTTGGCCGCGATACCTCTAGCAGAGGTTCCAGGGGAGGTGAAATGCTCGCGACGCGATACGACGCGTTCGAATGGCAACCAAATGGCTGGCTAAATGCACTCGCGACTGCATTCTGCTGGCACAGGACTCGCGATCGCTTCGTGGAACGCGTACCTTGGTATTCAGGTGCAAATTGGCCCTGTAAGCCTCGTTCTGCTACTTCCGTTCTTCCTGCGGCATTGTTAGCCAGACCTCGAGGGATCCAGCTTGATAACCAGCATGAACGCCTGGGATTCTCCATTCGAACGGCGGTTATGTTGCCTCGGAAAGATGGTGTGGGGTTTTGGGTGAGTGATTGGAGGTCAGTGATGAAGGGAGAAATTCGTGGAAATTTGTTGGATTGAAGTAGTTCGAGAATTGGAGGGTTATCGTTTATGGTGATAACTCTGGAATTTTATATCGAAATTTAGGTCATTATTATAATCATATTTTTAAATTTTATGAAATAAAGAAACTATCTTTCACTTTGGCAGAGCCACTATGACGATGCTATAAAATTTTGTTGATTTCCCACTTTCGAACTTATGGGATGACCTAATTTAATATTTTTAGTGCGAGGTGAGTTCGAAACCTTTCTATTCTACACTTCAGAGCAGCATGGTGAATTCAATTTTTTCTGTAGAATCTACAATATTGCATTACTCTTCGTGGGAAAAAATTTGATCGAAGAACATTTGCATATGAATTAAAATACAGGACATGGGAGCTATGTAATAATTTTTGCAAACGCTTAGAATAGGTACGCAGGGTAGATTAATGAACAACACACGTCTGACGTTTGCTATAAACGAGTTTTATGTACAAACACGGTCGTTGCCCCTATGCAACGTGGTTCTACATCGATTCCCCTTACACGTAATATAGACCTCGGTTCTCTTATATGTACAAAACATTGTAAAATTGCAAAACGGTGGATTCTTTTTTCTTTAGTAAGTTTCTTAGGCAGTGGTATTCTTAATCAGTTTCTCAGATCCACGGTCCCAAGCGACTCTCGAGAACGTTGGCCGCGTCCACGCGTCCCATCAGTCTTAAATGATTCAGGAGATCCGCAAGAGCCGTGGCCTCCTGGTGTTTCGCCTCCCAGAGATCCAGAATGTGCTCCGTCGGGCTCGCCTTCGTCGCGAAATAGTCGACGTATCTAAATAAAATCGCCGACCTTCATTTCAGTCTCTTGTCTTCTCTTTTCCTGCGGGAGACAAAATGATCAAATCTCACCGATCCACTTGGAGTCTTTGTGCCAGCATTCTCCAGTCATTTCCTCGTGCGCTTGGTGGATCCAGACACTGGCACAGCTGTTTTCTCAACGTTTTTGAAAATCTTCAGACAATAAGACAAATGTAATTTGACGTGGAATTTTATGATAAAATGAAAAGTCATAATGGTACTTTAAGAATACCTGAATGGCCTTGGAATGACGGATTCCGTTGTCCTGGATGAATTCTTCCCACGCAGAATGATGGACGACTCGGTTTTCGTGGTCCTCTTTCCACTAGAACTGTTTCTCTTCATCAGATCCAGGTCGATCCTCAGGAACAGAGCTTGCTCCTCGAAACCGCATTGACAGGCTCGTAGCTCGAAGCTTAGTCTTAATTCTCCGACAGTTTTCTCGATCCTGAAGGATCTTCTAACGCTGGTTCTCGTAGAACACCAGATTCTGCGGTGAGCTATCTCCTGGCGCTCTACGAAGCCACTTTCTCTGTCTTCCAGGTCGATTCGGAGAGGAGAACCGCCTGCTCTGAAGCCCAGGACTCCGTAGTCTATACGAGATCCACCTAATCTACGTTCCTAAACGAAGTTTTACACGAAATTTAAAGATAGAAGAATCTTAGTTATGAAGAAAAATTATACGTTCTAGATTCGTATTAAGAAGTAACCTGTTCGACGATAAGCTTGAAGGCTGCCTTAGTGTCGTCCATCAAATGGCACCTGATATGATCCCTCTCGCGAGATAAGAACACAGCCACGCAGATCCTCTTCACAGCTAGCCCAGGCGCAACCACAGAATTTTCCCCAGCGACTGCGTAAACACTAGGAGTCTCAGTGACCAAGAAAACCCCAGAATGATCCAACTGTGCGAACGGTTGCCCAGGAAGATTGATAGGTTCTCCACCCAGCGTCAGAACTTTCCTCCAGATCGACGTGGCCGTTAGGTTAGAACTAGTCGACGAATTGGTCGAGTTATTGGATCGAGTCTCCAGGTCTAAATCCGTGGACCAGAGACTCAGTTCCCAGTTCCCAGTCCTCAATTCGGCACAGTGCTCGAACTGAAGAATCACCGGTTTCACCAGGTCGATTCCACTAGGTCCACAAGCCACCACTGCTGACAGTAGAGTCAGACCAGGTGGTAATCCAGGTCTCAGAGAATCGTCTCCAAGCACAGCCAGGTGCAAACTGTGCCTTCTTCCTCGAGGAATGGCTCCTTCAGGTATGGACATCGAGACTCCAACCTCAGGAACCACAAGAAGAGCGCCTTGTTCGTCGACTACAGCTCTCACGATGAAAGCACCAGAGTCTTCGTGGCTTCTGTCGTCTTCGCCGAGTCTTTCATCCTCGTCGTGTTCATCGTCCTCTTCGTTCGTGCTCTCCTGGTTCGCCTGACAAGTGGAACCTGAGGACCAGGTGTCACCAAAACACTGTCACTCTATCTTCTACCTGACCAGTGTGTTTAATCACTCAACGCACACGCGAGTGACGTATGCGGGCACGCCTGACTGGCAGATTTGTGCATGCAAGTGACAGTCGCGCCCGCAGCTTGGCAGTTTGCTTAGTCTAGCTATCGATCTCTACGGATCCAAGCTATACGATATTTTGTACTATAAAATGTACCTTGCTTTTCTACCATTTTATTATTAAACGAGACAACGACACCCTGTGTTTATCGAATAAAAATAACTCCTTACGAGACGATCTGCTTTCCTCGTTGTCCGACAGACCTCTACCTCGCTGAGAGTTCCTGCAGGAGGATCTAGCCACGGAGGAACTAGGCGATGGCCTAGTGGTGGAAGGCAGCGACAGCTGTGGCACGTCGTAGTGGTGCTCCGAGCAAGATCTGCGTATCGTCAGACAGACTTTCAACGAGGGACAAGGATCGATCGTGGTTTAATTCCTCGAGGATCGTTTACCTAGGCATCCTGGCTGCGTTCGACTCGTCTATCACTTGTTCCAGCCGCCTGTCCACCGAGAGGACCGAACGATCGTTCTTCGAGACCACAGATTTAGCCAAATCGCCGGGACGCCGGAAATCCAACCTGGCCACACCGTACAAAGCCTCCATTCTTTCCTTCCGACGCATCAGTCGGACGAAGAAGATGGTGGTCAACGCTAGAACGATCGCCGCCAGGCTCAACGTGATCCACAGAGCAAGTATGTTTCTGTGATCGATCCCATGTGTTGCTGCGGCCAGACAAGCACGGATTTTTTTCAAGAATATTTTCTCTACCAATGGGACGATTCTACGCGATGGAATTTACCTTCCTTGAAGACTCGCGGTCCGTCCTGTCCAAGAGCTGCATCGTGGTAGCGCAGGGAAGAAAAGTGACTTACTCTTAGTTGCTTGCAACGTGATCTGAGAAAATCTGCAGAACGCGTCGACCTTATAGGGTTTAACAATTGTTCGTCTAATGTTTTTTACTCTCACCCTTTGAAAAATTCCACCAGAAAAATCACCAACTGTGTGTAGAATTCAATCGTTCACCTGATTCAATTATATGTGTATTTATTACACAAACGCTGGTAGCGTTTTGCACTCTGTATATGCACCGTGTGCATTTTTCAAGTGGCCACTGGCTTCGTGAAAGGGTTAATCTGCCGCGTTCCATCTGGACGATCCGTCTCCGCC
Source organism: Habropoda laboriosa (assembly GCF_001263275.1). Classification (NCBI taxonomy): domain Eukaryota; kingdom Metazoa; phylum Arthropoda; class Insecta; order Hymenoptera; family Apidae; genus Habropoda; species Habropoda laboriosa. Next base: position 3,754,570 of record NW_017100427.1, read on the forward strand.
GAAAATTTAATCTAATCTCCAGGAGGGTCTCTCCCTCTATACCTGGCGCGTCTGTCAGTGAACAATGGGAATATTTTGCGGCGTCCGATGACCGGTTAATCGAAGAAGATTACAATGCAATACTTGGGACCCCTGTAAGCGGCTCGGGTAGGTATACCTTTCTGCGAGTCATTATTAATTTAAATCGTATCGCCGCGCCGCGGCATGCATGCATACGACCGCAAACGACGATCATCGGACGCGACGCGGGACAAGGGAAGCCCGTTCGCTCGTAATAAATTGTCCGCCGTTGGCCCAGTCACCGGCAACAAGCGCAACACAGAGACGAGGGAAAAAGAAACGAGAGGAAAGGAGGGAGGACGGAGAGAATGGACGGAGAGAAAAGAGAAAAGGAGGCAAGAACACAGCTGGAGCTCACCATTACATCGATCCATGGAACAAGACTCGACGATGACGTCCTTGCCTTGACAGGGACGACCACCATTGCTCGCCGGGGGGTCGTTGCAGGATCTCCTCCTCGCTCTGGAACAATCGGGACCGCATGCAGACCACGAGGACCAGCTTGACCATCTGCCGTCGACCGCTGAAAGCAACGGGTGAACTTGAAAATCCCGATTAAATCTCCGCGTTATCAGATGTACTTTCACGGAGCAACCAGGCAACGATTACATCTGGGTGTTGTGTACCACGCAAGAAGTCTTTGATCGTTTCGTCGACGACGACGACGACGACGACACGAGGAACCAGTTCTCTTTCGTGGTGTTCTCGTACTGTCTGTGTAATTGTTTTGTAATTGGTCGATACCGCGGACCCTTACCGGGACAGGGAGGATTACACTCGACCCTTTGCGTTCCTGGACCTGGACAGGATTGACCTCCGTTGATGGGTACCGGGTTCGTGCAGGTTCGCGTCCTCTTTTGTACACCTCGGCCGCAACGGGTGCTGCAGTCCGACCATCCGGACCAGGAAGACCACCCGCCGTTCACTGGGAACGAATCCAACGTATAGACGAAGTTGTGTTTTTTCGGTGAGAAAAATCACGGTACTCTGTGGCCTTTGATTTGCACAATCGAGCAGAAATTTTGTGAATACGGATACGCTGCTATTCAGAAATTCGGAGAGGAAGTTTGACCGTAAGAGCGAGCCTCGGAGAATGAGAATCTTCTCGAAATTTCACCAAGGATCAATTACCTCGCTATCAATCACAAATTCCGTGAGAAAGTAGAGCAAATTACCAAAGTCCAAGAATCTGACCGCGAATACCAATCTCTCACGCGATGCTCCCTCGCAGTACAATCCTCCACAGATCCACGCGTTACGCTTAATTACCGGTCGATACGCAATCATCGTTTCTAATTACGCTCGATCCAGAACCGTTGCAATATTCATAGAACCGTGGCTGGTCTCACGGAATTCACAAGAGGTCTCACCGTAAACCGTCAGCACAGCCGGTTCACTGACCCGCCTGGCAGCGATGTTCTCAGCCACGCACGAGTAATTCCCCTGGTGCCTTAGCTCAGCCTCCCCTAGTATCAGGTGTCCGTCCCCGGTCCTTAGGAAGCTGTTGCTGGACGACACCTCGTTGGGGATGCTGTCCGCCATTGACGATGCTGGCGTTGAGCTGGTGATCGTCTCGAGGGGTGAACCATTCTTCAGCCAGTAGACCTTCGGTTGCGGTACCCCTAACGGCGGTGTGCAACGTAGTTCAGCGTTACGTCCGGCCTCCACGGACAGCGAGTATGGCGGCGACAGGAAGTGCTTCTTCAGGTCTGCAGAACAGCATAG
>NW_017100427.1:3756381-3761436 GCF_001263275.1 Habropoda laboriosa
GGTGAAGGGAGACAGGAACGAGGGAGTAGGGCACTCAGCGATATTAGGGCGCGGGTATAAATGCAGGGGCGCTTTCATGGGCCGCGTCTCTATGCTCTTCGCTACTCGAGCCACGGCTACTACGCTCTGGCCAGGAAAAGCAGAAAAAGATTCGCTCGATCCGTGCACACGGCCACGAGGGTGGCTATTCGTCCGGCATATTATTCGGTGTGCCGCGGATACGCGGAAAAATAGCCGCTTTTATATCGTTCGTGAAGGGAAGAGAGCACGCGGTAAGCAACGGTGTACGCTCACCGATCCGCCCGGTTACATTCTTGCCCTCATCCCTGGGCGTCTAGACTACCTTTGACCCCGATGATGCCATATTGCTGTACCGTAGGGATGCTTTTAATGCTCATGCGAATGGATAGTATGAACGATTAGATGGAGACTCGTGTCGTGTGTGTTTCAAGATACACTCTCGTTCGTAAGTATTAGGTGAGAGTGACTGTGCTACCTGCTAATAGCTTTGTCTTCGTAAATAAATTTGTTAGTGACTATAGTTTTAAATGTCAGAAATCGTAAGGAGAAGAAGTATTTTTTTAAGAAAAATTTCAGGGTCGTAACAGAGTAGTTTGAGACTGTAGAAATAATTGTCAAGTATTTAGAGAAGATTATTCGTTCTGAGGCTATACTGCTTTGAGACCAAAAAAATTCCCTTCTTTAGATTCGTTATCAGGTAGCACAGTTTTGTATTACACAAAATACTGCAAGAAAGTAACAGCACAGTGTATAATCCAAGGATAATACAGGTGTCTACAGCAATTTCGAACAATATTTCTGTGTAACTTGCTCTATGACTTTTCCGACAAAGCTGATCGCGTGTTACGACGCGATTTCACAGGCAACGGCTAGGAATTTCTGCGCTAGCAGCTTCGAAATTAAGCGGCGTTTTCGTGGCGAATCATCGTTTCCGGGGTTTATAAACGAAATTACCGTGGGATTAAATCAGCGGATGGTTCCTGAGGTGGATCGCGACGCGAAGCGACGCCGCGCGGATCGATACGCCGCGTATTCAATTTCGAAAGCACGTCCGTTTCCTGTTTGCGCGCAAATACGCATTTAATTCTGCGTCCTGTTTGTCTCTCGCATGTTTGCGCGCCGCGAATCGTCTGAACGAAAATTGCTCTTTCGACTCTTCAACATTCCGCGTGCGTGGGAACAATCTCTTCGGTTTTGTCTATACGCGAGATGCACGCCAGGTGAATGGAAATTGTGAATGAAGCGGCTAACGGGACGCTTTTGAAATAATCACGATGGCTACTTCAATTAGTTTAGAACTGCGGCTGGTTCTCCTGTTTAGAACGACGGAGTTTGCTTGGAAAATCTTTCTAACGCAGCGTAATATGAAGTGTACAGATGAAAATAGACGAGGTTCCTTTTTTTTTTACCTATTATGACATTCCAATAAATTTACAGGGTGTCTTTGATTTTTTTTAAATTTTGCAGTTTGTAGGGAACTTCAATATTTTTTGGTTCTTCGGGGAGGAAACACCTCTTAGAGTACCTTGAAATCTACATGTTACGATGAAAATTTCATTTTTCGAACCTCACGAAGAGATCAAAATTTTTAAAATAAAGATACTGGAGAATGTTTTTTTATCTTAACAAATTTTTCAAAATTTAATTGCACAATTTTACACAGTATAAATGGCCAAAGCTACATCTCTGAGATTCTACTAGGAATACATTTGCAATATAAAAAAAAATTAACGAAGGCAACCCAAGAAGCACTTGCTTCAGTTAAATGTCCTATCATAATACGACAATTACCTGCGTCTAAATAAAAATGTGTCGAGCCCAACTGCCTTTCTTTTCTCGCAAAAATTGAACGCAAATGTCGCAGACCTGAAGTCACGCTGTCACGCGTCCGGCGGCACCGCGGTTCACAGGATACTCACTCAATTTGCATACCGACAATACACGCTGGTTTGCCTCAGCCCGCTCCCGGGGGGCCGGCAGCGAAAAAAAAGGAAGAAAAAAAAAGAACGAGGGGGCGGTACGGAAGGTAGTTCACCGATTCTGTATTCACAGGTGTTTGCTTTGCAATAGAATATCGATTAGATTTTGGGCTCGGTTTACGCGTCACGAGATATCCGATGAAAACAAGCGTACGCGGCGTCCCTCGCGCCACCGTTCGGCTAACCCTCGTCGACAGCGTTAGTTTACCAGAGAGTGAATTTCGCGCCGGGTATCTCGAAAACTCCCCTGCTGGTTCGAGAGTCAGCTCGCGCTAATCGGGTTAATGAAGTTACGTTTTATGACCGATTCCAGGCGCTAGTTTGGCCGTTTTCTCTCTTTCGACCGCGCCACGCCGCTCAGGCTAAATCCCACTTTCACGACCCCGGCTCGAATACGCTACAATTGCGCGTTAATTCGTTCCCGACGCTTCTATTCACCCCCCTCGACGTCTGTTCTGCCCCTTCTTTTTTTCTCTCTTCTTCTCCTCTTTTTTCCTCTCGCGCAACACGATTGGAATTATGGCGGCTATTATTCCGACCGGGACGTTCTTTTTAATTACACGGTAACACTCGATCCTTGGTAAAGCGATAAAAATTTAGCGCCCGTTTTTTTAACACTTTTGAGAGTACAGCAGGATTATTGCGCTTGGTTTTCAAGGAATAATATGCAGGAGAGATTGGGAAACTATTGGAAGAAAAAATAAACATATTGGTGTTTAAAAACGAATTTAAAAATCCTCAGCATTATTTTCCAAATGAAAATGATTAAAGAGAAACAAATATATGTTCAATTTGTGCCTCGGTCCCTCAAACAGAAAATGCAAAATTTTACAGTGTGACACAAATTTTGTTAAGTTAACACTTTCCAAACAAAATTTTACAAGAAGAAGAATACGATTTTTTAAATAAATAAAAATGCAAGAATCTACCGCTTTGCGTGCTGCCTTCACGGTTAAATTGCCCAAAAATTTCTTCTCGCATCTCGCCGAGGAGCAAGTGGCAAAGACCGACCTCGAGGTAGACTCGCAGGGTCTACCATCGAAGCTCCGCGAGAGAAAGAGAGTGAACCGAACGGATAGATTGGAGTGTTCTCTACTTACAGGCGACCTCAACCGTGGCGGGACGCCCTCGAATCTGACCTGGTGCCGACCATGCCACGCACTCGCACTTGAACCTCTCCCTGCCGAAGTACTCCTCGACCTCGTTCCTCGTCACGTTCAACTCGACCTCCACGACCCTCGTTCCGGTACGAGGGTCGACAAAATCCTGCTGCTGCGACCGTTGCTCAATCCGGTCACCGTTACACAGAAAATACACCTGCAATGCAGCGGCCGGAATAAGGTGGCTGGTTAATTGGCGGCGCGTGAAAAGAGCCAGAGAGAGAGAGAGAGAGAGAGACCGGGTTGTCCACGTTAGGGCACCTCGAGTGGTTAATAAGGGTTGGCGAGTGGAAAATGACGGGCAAGCCTGAGCTTCGTGTTTCACGAAAGCGTGAAAATACCCGTACACCCCTTTCCAACACCACGAGCCAAAAAGGCGTCCTCCTTTCTACCTTGGAAAAGTGACGTCTACTTGGAGAACCCTTTGTTAACCCCTCTCTTTCACCTTCTATCGCGTGATTTTTATTGTTCTCTCGGTGGAGAGAAAAAGAAAAGAAAGAAAATGCTTGAAACACGTAAGAAATGTCAGGCTGTTGAAGCTGTTGAACCGATGAACTACCGTAATTGTCGATTTTCACGGGTGAAATTGGGACACGGGAAGTGGCGTGTTTCAGGCTCTTTCAGACACACCGTGTACGAAGTTCGTTTCTCGGATTTCTCGCACAGTGGTTCACCGTACCTGAAGAGCATGTGCGGCGCGGCAATGAAGGATCGCCGGCTTCCCCTTCACGACGAACGTGTTCACCGGTTCCGCGAGGAAGATCGGCAACGAGCCACCAGCGATTAGATCTGTATCGCTGGTTATGGTCGCGGCCTCGTAGTCACCGTAGTCGTAATCGTCCACGGGATAATTCTCCTCGTCCTCGTCATCCGCTTCCTCCTCCTCCTTCGTGTCTAGAAGTAACAACGGGGGTTGAAATTTTAGGACGTGCGTCCACACAGTGGTGATTTTCTCTTCTTTTTTTTTTTAACGAACAGTTGAATCGACCACGATCTTCGAAGGTTTCGTTTAACGAGCTAGCGAGCAGTAAAACGATCCAACGTAACACCATGGTAAAACTGCGACCCTGAATGGTTAATCTTATTATAGCCAGGCGGGAGAACTTCCTTCGGGCTGTGAATAAATGATCGCGGCGCTTTAAGTTCGACCGCTATATAATGCGTGGGGGGGAAAAAAAGAGCGGAGGATGAAAGAGCATAGAGCAGAGGCTACGATGTGCGTGCGTTTGTGTTTGACGCGGCAGTGTAAAGACCAGAGCGATTTTAATCCCCTGTAATTTGCTACCTGGTGCCTCTGCTTGTAACCTAATTCTTTTGATCGCGATTGGGTAAATACAGTAGGTAGGTAAAGTTTCTGGATTCAAATTAAAAAGATATTTGATTTATGCCGCGTTTGTGATCTTCTTTTCTTCTTCAAACTGGTTGGTATCGTTATGCGGTGTTCTCGACTTTTAGAGGAAAGTATTTTGCTTTCTCTAATCCTGTAAATCGTCTTTGCAATTTATTTTATCCTTTAACTCTCTGCTTTGTAACGACCAATAACACAATTATACAGATTATAGTCAAGATGTGACAAAAAGAAAAATTGTATTCCAGCTCTACCTTCAGATGATTACCAAATATGAATTAAAGTAGCCAACAATAATTACCAAATTCCCAAGCAACATGCTACAAATGTTCTCGAGAAACTTTAACCAAACACACTGCAAAAAATTGCACGCACCTTGCACACTAACGACACTTCACCCCCCTTGTAACTATAATTATTACAAATGGTAGAGCGAACAGCGACAGCTGAGCTCTTAACGAATTCCACATAAAACTCTCACCAATTCTCCCTAATACTCCGGATATACGGACAGTAAAAACCCTTTTCTGCTTCAATCGCGCCCACA